>NC_060192.1:40419148-40544148 GCF_021184085.1 Oncorhynchus gorbuscha | reverse complement strand
AATACTGTAATACTGTAATATAGATCAATACAATACTGTAATACTGTAATATAGATCAATACAATACTGTAATACTGTAATATAGATCAATACTGTAATACTGTAATATAGATCAATACTGTAATACTGTAATATAGATCAATACAATACCGTAATACTGTAATATAGATCAATACAATACTGTAATACTGTAATATAGATCAATAAAATACTGTAATACTGTAATATAGATCAATACTGTAATACTGTAATATAGATCAATACAATACTGTAATACTGTAATATCGATCAATAGAATACTGTAATACTGTAATATAGATCAATACAATACTATAATACTGTAATATAGATCAATACAATACTGTAATACTGTAATATAGATCAATACAATACTGTAATACTGTAATATAGATCAATACAATACTGTAATATAGATCAATATAGTACTGTAATACTGTAATATAGATCAATACTGTAATATTGTAATATAGATCAATACAATACTATAATATAGATCAATATAGTACTGTAATACTGTAATATAGATCAATACTGTAATACTGTAATATAGGCCATTTACGTAGCACACACTTGTTTTTTGTATTTTTCAGTGATATCCAATTGCAATCTTGTCTCATCGCTGCAACTTTCTTATCGCCCATCCACTTACCCCAGAATCCAGCCGCACCAATGTGTTGGAGGAAACACCGCTCAACTGATGACAGCCTGCAGGCTCCCGGCCCGCCACAAGGAGTCGCTAGAGCGTGATGAGCCAAGTAAAGCCCCACCCCTGGTCAAACCTTCACCTAACACTTCACCTAACAACGCTGGGCCAATTATCCGCCGCCTTCTGGGACTCCCGGCCACCGGGCGGTTGTAGCCTGGTCTGTAGAGTCTGTGGTGACACCTCAAGCACTTCAATGCAGTGCCTTAGACCGCTGCGTCACTCGGAAGGCCCCTTTGAAATGTATTCTAAATGTACATGAGCCCGGATTTTAGACCAGGTCACAGCACTATCTCTGCTGTATCCCTAGTTATAAATGATGTGGTTAACTGTATGGATAAAAGGCAACATTGTGCTGCCCTCTTCATTGACCTGTCAAAGGCTTTCGATATTGTTGCTCACTCACTGCTAATTCAGAGGTTTTCCTCAATTGGCCTAGACCAGGCTGCATGGCACTGGTTTAAACATGACTTGACAGAGAGAAATCAATGTGTATCTATCTACTGATGGCGTTAAATCAGGTTTCCTCGATATTACGAAAGGTGTCCCGCAGGGGTCTATTCTGGGTCCTGTACCTTTTACTGTTGACATCAATAATATCGATTTATCTGTAAAAAAATAAAATAAAAAGAAAGTGTAACCCGCACTTGTATGACAATGATACTGTTGTGTATGCTATTGCCCCCGCGGTTGACCAGGCTCTATCTGGACTACAGTGTATGCTATTGCCCCCGCGGTTGACCAGGCTCTATCTGGACTACAGTGTATGCTATTGCCCCCGCGGTTGACCAGGCTCTATCTGGACTACAGTGTATGCTATTGCCCCCGCGGTTGACCAGGCTCTATCTGGACTACAGTCTGCCTGACACGCCCTGACCGTAGATTGCTTTGTATGTTTCTATTGTGATGTGGGTGGGCATTCTATGTTTTTGTTCTATGTTTTGTATTTCTATGTGTTTGGCCTGGTATGGTTCCCAATCAGAGGAAGCTGTCAATCGTTGTCTCCGATTGAGAACCATACTAAGGCAGCCTGGTTTAGCCCTTGAGTTGTGGGTAGTTGTTTTCTGTTTTGTGTGTTGTTTCACCTGACAGAACTGTTTCGTTCTCGTTATTCCTCGTTGTTATTTTGTTTAGCGTTCAGTTTTGATTAAATTTACAACATGAACACTTACCACGCTGTACCTTGGTCCTCTCCTACGACGATCGTTACACTGCCTACATTGTATTACAGAAGAACTTTGTGGACTTGAAATTAGTATCGATACATGTTGTTCTCCAGACCTCTGGTGATTTATACGTACTTTGGATGGTGTCCATATTGTGTCCATATTGTGTCCATATTGTGTCCATATTGTGTCCATATTGTGTCCATATTGTGTCCAAATTGATTGTGTCCTCGCTTACAAATATCTGGCCATCTGGAAAGATCAAAAGCTGTCTTGAAAAAAAGCATATTGATGCAGAAAATGTTTTTTAGAAAATGGGTTTATTCTATAGAAATAGGTCGTGCCTCTCGCTAAATAGTAGAAAGCAGATTATTCAGTCAACGTTCGGACCTGGAGTATGTCAACATCCTCTATATGAACACAGCTGCCACCCCCATTACAGCTGTTAGATGCAGTGGGTTGGTCCTCTGTGATGTCACATTGCTACGTTTTCATTTATAAAAGCCCTTTTCGGTCCCACACTACCGAAAACGCATCATACTGAGGAGAGCTTTCTAGGTATCTAGAACTCTTCAGAAAGGAAGAGAGGGCGAGAATGACCAGAGGACGGGTGAATGGCCCTCTATCATGAGGGCAGGGGCCTTCCTCATTGGCCACTCGGCCTGTCTGTCTCCACCAAATGTTGCGAGATTGGGTAATTTCCCATTAGTGATATGTGTCAGTCTACTCTACAGTAGTCAACGTGTCAGTCTACTCTACAGTAGTCAACATGTCAGTCTACAGTAGTCAACATGTCAGTCTACTCTACAGTAGTCAACATGTCAGTCTACTCTACAGTAGTCAACGTGTCAGTCTACAGTAGTCAACATGTCAGTCTACAGTAGTCAACATGTCAGTCTACAGTAGTCAACGTGTCAGTCTACAGTAGTCAACATGTCAGTCTACTCTACAGTAGTCAACGTGTCAGTCTACAGTAGTCAACATGTCAGTCTACAGTAGTCAACATGTCAGTCTACTCTACAGTAGTCAACGTGTCAGTCTACTCTATAGTAGTCAACATGTCAGTCTTCTCTACAGTAGTCAACATGTCAGTCTACAGTAGTCAAAGTGTCAGTCTACAGTAGTCAACGTGTCAGTCTACTCTACAGTAGTCAACATGTCAGTCTACAGTAGTCAACATGTCAGTCTACAGTAGTCAACGTGTCAGTCTACAGTAGTCAACATGTCAGTCTACTCTACAGTAGTCAACATGTCAGTCTACTCTACAGTAGTCAACATGTCAGTCTACAGTAGTCAACGTGTCAGTCTACAGTAGTCAACATGTCAGTCTACAGTAGTCAAAGTGTCAGTCTACTCTACAGTAGTCAACGTGTCAGTCTACTCTACAGTAGTCAACATGTCAGTCTACAGTAGTCAACATGTCAGTCTACAGTAGTCAACATGTCACTCTACAGTAGTCAACGTGTCAGTCTACAGTATTCAACGTGTCAGTCTACAGTAGTCAACATGTCAGTCTACTCTACAGTAGTCAACATGTCAGTCTACAGTAGTCAACATGTCAGTCTACAGTAGTCAACATGTCAGTCTACAGTAGTCAACATGTCTGTCTACTCTACAGTAGTCAACGTGTCAGTCTACTCTACAGTAGTCAACATGTCAGTCTACAGTAGTCAACATGTCAGTCTACAGTAGTCAACGTGTCAGTCTACAGTAGTCAACATGTCAGTCTACAGTAGTCAACGTGTCAGTCTACAGTAGTCAACATGTCAGTCTACAGTAGTCAACATGTCAGTCTACAGTAGTCAACATGTCAGTCTACAGTAGTCAAAGTGTCAGTCTACTCTACAGTAGTCAACGTGTCAGTCTACTCTACAGTAGTCAACATGTCAGTCTACAGTAGTCAACACGTCAGTCTACAGTAGTCAAAGTGTCAGTCTACTCTACAGTAGTCAACGTGTCAGTCTACTCTACAGTAGTCAACATGTCAGTCTACAGTAGTCAACATGTCAGTCTACTCTACAGTAGTCAACATGTCAGTCTACTCTACAGTAGTCAACGTGTCAGTCTACAGTAGTCAACATGTCAGTCTACAGTAGTCAACATGTCAGTCTACAGTAGTCAACGTGTCAGTCTACAGTAGTCAACATGTCAGTCTACTCTACAGTAGTCAACGTGTCAGTCTACAGTAGTCAACATGTCAGTCTACAGTAGTCAACATGTCAGTCTACTCTACAGTAGTCAACGTGTCAGTCTACTCTATAGTAGTCAATGTGTCAGTCTACTCTACAGTAGTCAACGTGTCAGTCTACTCTATAGTAGTCAACATGTCAGTCTTCTCTACAGTAGTCAACATGTCAGTCTACAGTAGTCAAAGTGTCAGTCTACAGTAGTCAACGTGTCAGTCTACTCTACAGTAGTCAACATGTCAGTCTACAGTAGTCAACATGTCAGTCTACAGTAGTCAACGTGTCAGTCTACAGTAGTTAACATGTCAGTCTACTCTACAGTAGTCAACATGTCAGTCTACTCTACAGTAGTCAACATGTCAGTCTACAGTAGTCAACGTGTCAGTCTACAGTAGTCAACATGTCAGTCTACAGTAGTCAAAGTGTCAGTCTACTCTACAGTAGTCAACGTGTCAGTCTACTCTACAGTAGTCAACATGTCAGTCTACAGTAGTCAACATGTCAGTCTACAGTAGTCAACATGTCACTCTACAGTAGTCAACGTGTCAGTCTACAGTATTCAACGTGTCAGTCTACAGTAGTCAACATGTCAGTCTACTCTACAGTAGTCAACATGTCAGTCTACAGTAGTCAACATGTCAGTCTACAGTAGTCAACATGTCTGTCTACTCTACAGTAGTCAACGTGTCAGTCTACTCTACAGTAGTCAACATGTCAGTCTACAGTAGTCAACATGTCAGTCTACAGTAGTCAACGTGTCAGTCTACAGTAGTCAACATGTCAGTCTACAGTAGTCAACGTGTCAGTCTACAGTAGTCAACATGTCAGTCTACAGTAGTCAACATGTCAGTCTACAGTAGTCAACATGTCAGTCTACAGTAGTCAAAGTGTCAGTCTACTCTACAGTAGTCAACGTGTCAGTCTACTCTACAGTAGTCAACATGTCAGTCTACAGTAGTCAACATGTCAGTCTACAGTAGTCAAAGTGTCAGTCTACTCTACAGTAGTCAACGTGTCATTCTACTCTATAGTAGTCAACATGTCAGTCTACAGTAGTCAACGTGTCAGTCTACTCTACAGTAGTCAACGTGTCAGTCTACAGTAGTCAACATGTCAGTCTACAGTAGTCAACATGTCAGTCTACAGTAGTCAACATGTCAGTCTACAGTAGTTAACGTGTCAGTCTACAGGAGTCAACGTGTCAGTCTACAGTAGTCAACATGTCAGTCTACTCTACAGTAGTCAACATGTCAGTCTACAGTAGTCAACGTGTCAGTCTACTCTACAGTAGTCAACGTGTCAGTCTACAGTAGTCAATGTGTCAGTCTACTCTACAGTAGTCAACATGTCAGTCTACAGTAGTCAACATGTCAGTCTACAGTAGTCAACATGTCAGTCTACAGTAGTCAACGTGTCAGTCTACAGTAGTCAACGTGTCAGTCTACAGTAGTCAACATGTCAGTCTACAGTAGTCAACGTGTCAGTCTACAGTAGTCAACATGTCAGTCTACTCTACAGTAGTCAACGTGTCAGTCTACAGTAGTCAACATGTCAGTCTACTCTACAGTAGTCAACGTGTCAGTCTACAGTAGTCAACATGTCAGTCTACTCTACAGTAGTCAACATGTCAGTCTACAGTTGTCAACGTGTCCATCTACAGTAGTCAACATGTCAGTCTACAGTAGTCAACATGTCTGTCTACTCTACAGTAGTCAACATGTCAGTCTACTCTACAGTAGTCAACATGTCAGTCTACTCTACAGTAGTCAACATGTCAGTCTACAGTAGTCAACGTGTCAGTCTACTCTATAGTAGTCAACATGTCAGTCTACAGTAGTCAACGTGTCAGTCTACTCTACAGTAGTCAATGTGTCAGTCTACTCTATAGTAGTCAACATGTCAGTCTACTCTACAGTAGTCAACATGTCAGTCTACAGTAGTCAACATGTCAGTCTACAGTAGTCAACATGTCAGTCTACAGTAGTCAACGAGTCAGTCTACTCTATAGTAGTCAACATGTCAGTCTACAGTAGTCAACGAGTCAGTCTACTCTATAGTAGTCAACATGTCAGTCTACAGTAGTCAACGTGTCAGTCTACTCTACAGTAGTCAACATGTCAGTCTACAGTAGTCAACATGTCAGTCTACTCTACAGTAGTCAATGTGTCAGTCTACAGTAGTCAACATGTCAGTCTACAGTAGTCAACGTGTCAGTCTACAGTAGTCAACATGTCAGTCTACAGTAGTCAACGTGTCAGTCTACTCTACAGTAGTCAACATGTCAGTCTACTCTACAGTAGTCAACGTGTCAATCTACAGTAGTCAACATGTCAGTCTACTCTACAGTAGTCAACATGTCAGTCTACAGTAGTCAACATGTCAGTCTACTCTACAGTAGTCAACATGTCAGTCTACTCTACAGTAGTCAACATGTCAGTCTACAGTAGTCAACGTGTCAGTCTACAGTAGTCAACGTGTCAGTCTACAGTAGTCAACGTGTCAGTCTACTCTACAGTAGTCAACGTGTCAGTCTACAGTAGTCAACATGTCAGTCTACTCTACAGTAGTCAACGTATCAGTCTACAGTAGTCAACATGTCAGTCTACTCTACAGCAGTCAACATGTCAGTCTACAGTAGTCAACATGTCAGTCTACTCTACAGTAGTCAACATGTCAGTCTACTCTACAGTAGTCAACGTGTCAGTCTACAGTAGTCAACATGTCAGTCTACAGTAGTCAACATGTCAGTCTACTCTACAGTAGTCAATGTGTCAGTCTACAGTAGTCAACATGTCAGTCTACTCTACAGTAGTCAACATGTCAGTCTACTCTACAGTAGTCAACGTGTCAGTCTACAGTAGTCAACATGTCAGTCTACAGTAGTCAACATGTCAGTCTACTCTACAGTAGTCAATGTGTCAGTCTACAGTAGTCAACATGTCAGTCTACTCTACAGTAGTCAACATGTCAGTCTACAGTAGTCAACATGTCAGTCTACAGTAGTCAACATGTCAGTCTACTCTACAGTAGTTGTACACATATTGTTTTTCTCCCGTCTGTCCCTCAGTTATGGTGTAAACCAATCCGTTTAGCATAGTGATGGTCAGGAACTCTGGCAGGGAAACCATCAAATCCTCAAAGTTGTAGAGAGTTAAATAAGTCCTAATTGCCAATTAGTTTGATCTTTAATCCAAAATTAATTTAATTGGCTAATTTAAAGTTTTCCTGGAGCGTAAGGTAATAGGTTTTAAAACAGGAGACATCAAGGTTTGTTTGTTAATAGACCACTCAGAAAAAGTCCACAGTAATACCTCAAACCCAGCTTAACCAGTCAGAGAGGAATCACACACACACACACACACACACACACACACACACACACACACACACACACACACACACACACACACACACACACACACACACACACACACACACACACACACACACACACACACACACACACACACACCTTTACAAAAAACACATTACTCATTTTTTGGGGGGGAGGGGGTCCTCTCACCATCTTCACAAAAACGTTGTCATTGTGACTTGACCATGATAACTGACCATTCAATGTTACTCCTAGGAGTTCAGCTTCAACCTGGCCATCTGGCCCTGTCTACATCACCTGCCTTCACATGGTTGGAGAGTTAATTAGCCAATAGAACCCAGAGAATGTTCAATGGTCACACCCTTTTATACACAGCTCCAGTTTGAGGTTTAGGTCTAAGAGAATGTTTTGAACTAAAACACTGCCCTGAGGGACACCACATATCTGATGTCAGAGAAGCTTCCCGTAAAGAACATTCTCTGGGTTCTATTGGCTAATTAGCTCTCCAACCATGTGATGGCAGGTGATGTAAAGCCAAAACAAGTGAGTTTCTTCAATAACAGTTTATGATCAATAACATCAAAAGGCTGCACTGAAATCTAACAATATCATCTCATTATCAATTTATTTTAGCCAATCACCAGTCATCTGAGTCAGTGCAATACAAGCCAATCACCAGTCATCTGAGTCAGTGCAGTACAAGCCAATCACCAGTCATCTGAGTCAGTGCAGTACAAGCCAATCACCAGTCATCTGAGTCAGTGCAGTACAAGCCAATCACCAGTCATCTGAGTCAGTGCAGTACAAGCCAATCACCAGTGATCTGAGTCAGTGCAGTACAAGCCAATCACCAGTCATCTGAGTCAGTGCAGTACAAGCCAATCACCAGTCATCTGAGTCAGTGCAGTACAAGCCAATCACCAGTCATCTGAGTCAGTGCAGTACAAGCCAATCACCAGTCATCTGAGTCAGTGCAGTACACGTTGAGTGCCCTTCCCTATAAGCATGCTGAAGTTGCAGGTGAGGCTAACTCATCAAGTGACCAACTCATGCCTGCTACACTTTCATGTTGCCACATTATAAGTATCCACTAGGACTGCCAATCGATTCAAACATGTAATCGTGTTTTTCCGCACAGCAAAGGGAGATTATGGAACATGGAGTTTTCAAAATAGAAGTCACTTCCTGTTTTGATTTTCCTCAGGGTTTCGCCTGCAATATCAGTTCTGTTATACTCAAAACAATATTTTGACAGTTTTGGAAACTTTAGAGTGTTTTCTATCCAATACTAATAATAATATACTAATAATAATACTAATAATAATATGCATATATTAGCAACTGAGACTGAGGAGCAGGCCATTTACAATGGGCACCTTTTCATCCAAGCTACTCAATACTGCCCCCTGCAGCCATAAAAAGTTAACTGATTAACTCCGACAGACATTAAACTGGGATTTTCACTGACCAACGTAGGAAGAAGAGAAGCATGACCCTACAGCAGTATGAATGGATGGCTCAGAGATAAGAAATAAGACCTATACTCTGCTAGAATGGATGGCTCAGAAATAAGAAATAATACTGTCATTATTATACTCCATTTTACAGAATTTGCAATTCCATATGTGGAAAGAAACATTGCTACTGCAACGTGTTTACAAAATCTTTTCACATTTTTATTTAATTTTTTATTTAAAATCTATTTAACTAGGCAAGTCAGTTAAGAACAAATTCTTATTTACAATGACGGCCTACCAAATGGCAAAAGGCCTCCTGTGGGGACGGGGACCTGGGATTAAAAATACAAAATAAATACGATATAAATATAGGACAAAACACACATCACGACAAGAGAGAGAACGCAACACAACAGAAGGAGAGACGTAAGACAACAACATAGCAAGGCAGCAACACACGACAACAGAGCATGTGAGGAGAGCAATACTATTTCACCACCACATGTGAAAGTGAGATTTTCACGCGAACAAGTTTTTCACGTGTTTAAACGCATATCCGATCTTAAGAACTGTAAATTTCACATGTAAGGTGAAAACATGTTTTTCTTCTTGCAAATGAAAGTGTGGTGTTAACTCTAAATGTAATACATGTGACAATAAGGTTTCATATAAGAAATATAAGAACTCCCTCCCTCCCTCTATCCCTCTATCCCTCCCTCCCTCTATCCCTCTATCCCTCCATCCCTCCATCCCTCTATCCCTCCATCCCTCCATCCCACTATCCCTCCATCCCTCCCTCCAACTATCCCTACCTCCCTCCCTCCATCCCTCTATCCCTCCATCCCTCCATCCCACTATCCCTCCATCCCTCCCTCCAACTATCCCTACCTCCCTGCCTCACTCCCTCTATCCCTCCATCCCTCCATCCCACTATCCCTCCATCCCTCCCTCCATCCCTCCCTCCAACTATCCCTACCTCCCTCCCTCCATCCCTCTATCCCTCTATCCATCCCTCCATCCCTCCATCCCTCCATCCCTCCATCCCTCTATCCCTCTATCCCTCCATCCCTCCATCCCTCCATCCCTCCATCCATCCCTCTATCCCTCTATCCCTCTATCCCTCCATCCCTCTATCCCTCTATCCCCCCATCCCTCCCTCTATCCCTCTATCCCTCTATCCATCCCTCTATCCCTCTATACCTCCCTCCCTCCATCCATCCCTCTATCCCTCCATCCTTCCCTCTATCCCCCCATCCCTCCCTCCAACTATCCCTACCTCCCTCCCTCTATCCCTCCATCCATTCATCCCTCCATCCATCCCTCCATCCCTCCATCCCTCTATTCCTCTATCCCTCTATCCCTCCATCCATTCATCCCTCCATCCATCCCTCCATCCCTCCATCCCTCCATCCCTCTATCCCTCTATCCCTCTATCCCTCCATCCATTCATCCCTCCATCCATCCCTCCATCCCTCCATCCCTCTATCCCTCCATCCTTCCCTCTATCCCCCCATCCCTCCCTCCAACTATCCCTACCTCCCTCCCTCTATCCCTCCATCCATTCATCCCTCCATCCATCCCTCCATCCCTCCATCCCTCTATTCCTCCATCTGTCTGTTCTCAAGGGTAAAACTGGGAGGAGAGGAATCGTAATAAGGCTCTGGCGGCTCCTTTTATGACTGTGGAAACAAACCTCTCACTTTTCCCCGTCTAACAAGGTGTGTGTGTGTGTGTGTGTGTGTGTGTGTGTGTGTGTGTGTGTGTGTGTGTGTGTGTGTGTGTGTGTGTGTGTGTGTGTGTGTGTGTGTGTGTGTGTGTGTGTGTGTGTGTGTGTGTGTGTGTGTGTGTGTGTGTGTGTGTGTGTGTGTGTGTGTGTGTGTAACATCTCTCTCACGGACTAACTAGGTCGTAGCTGTCAACCTATAGCGAGGCCAGGCCAGGTGATATACACAGAACTGGAGAAACATCCCTCATAGGAGAGGAGGAGACAGGGGAGGCCATGCTAGGTGATATACATAGAACCCGAGAAACATTCATCCCTCATAGGAGAAGGGAAGAGGGAGAGGGGGTGAGAGGGAAGAGGGAGAGGGGGAGAGAGGAAAGAGGGAGAGGGGGAGAGAGGAAAGAGGGAGAGGGGGAGAGAGGAAATAGGGAGAGGGGGAGAGAGGAAAGTGGGAGAGGGGGAGAGAGGGAAGAGGGAGAGGGGGAGAGAGGAAAGAGGGAGAGGGGGAGAGAGGAAAGAGGGAGAAGGGGGAGAGAGGAAAGAGGGAGAGGGGGAGAGAGGGAAGAGGGAGAGGGGGGAGAGAGGAAAGAGGGAGAGGGGGAGAGAGGGAAGAGGGAGAGGGGGAGAGAGGGAAGAGGGAGAGGGGGAGAGAGGGAAGAGGCAGAGGGGGAGAGAGGGAAGAGGGAGAGGGGGAGAGAGGGAAGAGGGAAGAGGGAGAGGGGGAGAGAGGGAAGAGGGAGAGGGGGAGAGAGGGAAGAGGGGGAGAGGGGGGGGAGAGAGGGAAGAGGGAGAGGGGGAGAGAGGGAAGAGGGAGAGGGGGAGAGAGGGAAGATGGAGAGGGGGAGAGAGGGAAGAGGGAGAGGGGGAGAGTGGAAATAACCAAGAGAGCATAAGGCGGTTAATAAGGCCGAAGGGGTGATCAGACCTTGAAGAAAATCTATTCCTCATTATTCTACCTCCCTTACCCGTCATAACTCTTCACCCTCCTACCTCCTGCCTTCCCTTCGCTGCCCCCTCCCCACCCTCCTACCTACTGCCTTCCCTTCGCTGCCCCCTCCCCACCCTCCTACCTACTGCCTTCCCTTCGCTGCCCCCTCCCCACCCTCCTACCTCCTGCCTTCCCTTCGCTGCCCCCTCCCCACCCTCCTACCTCCTGCCTTCCCTGCCCCCTCCCCACTCTCCTACCTCCTGCCTTCCCTTCGCTGCCCCCTCCCCACCCTCCTACCTCCTGCCTTCCCTTCGCTGCCCCCTCCCCACCCTCCTACCTCCTGCCTTCCCTTCGCTGCCCCCTCCCCACCCTCCTACCTACTGCCTTCCCTTCGCTGCCCCCTCCCCACCCTCCTACCTCCTGCCTTCCCTTCGCTGCCCCCTCCCCACCCTCCTACCTACTGCCTTCCCTTCGCTGCCCCCTCCCCACCCTCCTACCTACTGCCTTCCCTTCACTGCCCCCTCCCCACCCTCCTACCTCCTGCCTTCCCTTCGCTGCCCCCTCCCCACCCTCCTACCTCCTGCCTTCCCTTCGCTGCCCCCTCCCCACCCTCATACCCTGTAGCATGGGCGCAACTTTGATTTTAGAAGTGTGGGGGGGGGGACAAGCATGTAAAGCTCATTTCCTGCATTTCCACTAGTGCTGTCCCCAACAATAAAAAAAACTATTGGTCAACCAAGAGTAAGTATTCTTTTCTTTCAATCAATCGACATTTTTAAACGTTTATTTTTCCATATATAGACACATACTATGTGTTTATTAAATTCAAATCAACTATATGTGCTGAACTTGTCTGATGCTTTAAGCACGCTGTTTAATTAAATAATTAAAACACACATTTGACTCAAGAGGGAGCCAGAGGTCAAGATAGCCTAACCAGAAGAGAGAAGATAGTCTAACCAGAAGAGAGAAGATAGTCTAACCAGAAGAGAGAAGATAGCCTAACCAGAAGAGAGAAGATAGCCTAACCAGAAGAGAGAAGATAGTCTAACCAGAAGAGAGAAGATAGCCTAACCAGAAGAGAGAAGATAGTCTAACCAGAAGAGAGAAGATAGTCTAACCAGAAGAGAGAAGATAGCCTAACCAGAAGAGAGAAGATAGCCTAACCAGAAGAGAGAAGATAGCCTAACCAGAAGAGAGAAGATAGTCTAACCAGAAGAGAGAAGATAGCCTAACCAGAAGAGAGAAGATAGCCTAACCAGAAGAGAGAAGATAGTCTAACCAGAAGAGAGAAGATAGCCTAACCAGAAGAGAGAAGATAGCCTAACCAGAAGAGAGAGAGAAAAAAACCTCTTCCCGATCCCTACTTCTCCTGCTGCTACTGGCCTTCGTAGAATTACGCTCCGGAAGTTACCGGAAAAAGACAACATTTTCCATTTGAAAATGTATCTTACCATTTCTACCGATCTACCTACCGGTTATGGTTCCCATTTCTACCGATCTACCTACCGGTTATGGTTCCCATTTCTACCGATCTACCTACCGGTTATGGTTCCCATTTCTACCGATCTACCTACCGGTTATGGTTCCCATTTCTACCGATCTACCTACCGGTTATGGTTCCCATTTCTACCGATCTACCTACCGGTTATGGTTCCCATTTCTACCTACCGATCTTTCTACCTCTACCTACCGGTTATGGTTCCCATTTCTACCGATCTACCTACCGGTTATGGTTCCCATTTCTACCGATCTACCTACCGGTTATGGTTCCCATTTCTACCGATCTACCTACCGGTTATGGTTCCCATTTCTACCGATCTACCTACCGGTTATGGTTCCCATTTCTACCGATCTACCTACCGGTTATGGTTCCCATTTCTACCGATCTACCTACCGGTTATGGATCCCATTTCTACCGATCTACCTACCGGTTAACTGTTTCCTTCCATTTATACTAGTCTTTGTATCTCATAGTCTGTTGTTAATCTATATTATATATATTCTAAATCTAAATTAAAACTACACAAATCTAAAAGTTAATTTTACTGCCATTGCCAACTACGTTAAAAAACAAAACCCTACATAAAAGCCAACACATAAAAGCCATTGCAGCCTGCAGGTAGAAAATATTCTGTAAAATAAATACCCAATAAATCACATTGTCCACGGTGTGTCTGCAATCAACATGAAACATTGTATCAACTATCAACTAGGTCGCCCAGAAACTAGCAAACTTGAAACATTGTATCAACTATCAACTAGGTCGCCCAGAAACTAGCAAACTTGTAACATTGTATCAACTATCAACTAGGTCGCCCAGAAACTAGCAAACTTGAAACATTGTATCAACTATCAACTAGGTCGCCCAGAAACTAGCAAACTTGAAACATTGTATCAACTATCAACTAGGTCGCCCAGAAACTAGCAAACTTGAAACATTGTATCAACTATCAACTAGGTCGCCCAGAAACTAGCAAACTTGAAACATTGTATCAACTATCAACTAGGTCGCCCAGAAACTAGCAAACTTGAAACCTTGTATGAAATATTCTGATCCCTCAGAGTTTCCCATTGCCAGTGAGCTCAGGACAGACACAACTGTAGGCTATTTGTGCAAGGGATAAGAAGTAATCAGGTATTTTATGACATTTCTACTGGATCAGAGCATTACATTTTTCCCTTTCATGACTAGTGGTTATTGAAAGGGAGAGTACTGGAGATATTGTTCAAATGCTTTGGGAAACTATTGTCATTCTCAATTGATTCTAAAAATAAATTTTGTTTACTTGCTGTTTGAGGTGAGGAGAAATTACTTTGAGAAACTCAACAGCTCGTTAGTGATGGTGAGTTAAGCCAATCGGAAATACTATCAGACATCCCCCGAACGGGCACATTTATAGGCATATATTTGCGCGCAGGCCAGGTAGACTAGTCCTACTTCCATCTGCGAAGTCGGGTGTGCTCGACATTGGCAAGAGCGTTTCAAACAAAAGACAATGAATCAAATTGACAAAACTTTGTAAGTGGAATTAAATAAACAAAAAAACGTGTTTCTCACAAGCGTGGCGTAGGTTGTGAGTTCTGTAAAACACATGTCCACTCTGACAATGAGAACTGTAAATCACGGTGCTAATAATATATTCAATGCATTAACAGGAATTACCGTAACCAAACAAACATTGCATATTAGAAATTATGAGAAATAACGGTCAGATGTAGCAATGCTACTGGTGAAATACGTCATGTGGAATTAATAGACACAGCAGACAACGTATAAAATTACGTTACGAAAGAGTGAATACCCACAAAATGGAGGGAGCATTCTGGAGAGAGACGTGCTTCTCATGTTTTCAATACAGAACCCTTTTGTCAAACGGTATTCCATATAAGGCATCCAGACCTTATGAAAGTTGCACTGTATACCCATAATCTGGTAATAAATCAAATGTTGTGATGCATAACTTGACATTGCTGACATCCATTGTGACATTTGTATTTGTATTTCTTATGTTCCTGCCAAGGCAGCAGCTACTCTTCCTGGGGTTTATTATGGATCCCCATTAGTTCCTGTCAAGGCAGCAGCTACTCTTCCTGGGGTTTATTATGGATCCCCATTAGTTCCTGCCAAGGCAGCAGCTACACTTCCTGGGGTTTATTATGGATCCCCATTAGTTCCTGCCAAGGCAGCAGCTACACTTCCTGGGGTTTATTATGGATCCCCATTAGTTCCTGCCAAGGCAGCAGCTACTCTTCCTGGGGTTTATTATGGATCCCCATTAGTTCCTGCCAAGGCAGCAGCTACTCTTCCTGGGGTTTATTATGGATCCCCATTAGTTCCTGCCAAGGCAGCAGCTACACTTCCTGGGGTTTATTATGGATCCCCATTAGTTCCTGCCAAGGCAGCAGCTACACTTCCTGGGGTTTATTATGGATCCCCATTAGTTCCTGCCAAGGCAGCAGCTACTCTTCCTGGGGTTTATTATGGATCCCCATTAGTTCCTGCCAAGGCAGCAGCTACACTTCCTGGGGTTTATTATGGATCCCCATTAGTTCCTGCCAAGGCAGCAGCTACTCTTCCTGGGGTTTATTATGGATCCCCATTAGTTCCTGTCAAGGCAGCAGCTACTCTTCCTGGGGTTTATTATGGATCCCCATTAGTTCCTGCCAAGGCAGCAGCTACACTTCCTGGGGTTTATTATGGATCCCCATTAGTTCCTCCCAAGGCAGCAGCTACACTTCCTGGGGTTTATTATGGATCCCCATTAGTTCCTGCCAAGGCAGCAGCTACTCTTCCTGGGGTTTATTATGGATCCCCATTAGTTCCTGCCAAGGCAGCAGCTACACTTCCTGGGGTTTATTATGGATCCCCATTAGTTCCTGCCAAGGCAGCAGCTACTCTTCCTGGGGTTTATTATGGATCCCCATTAGTTCCTGCCAAGGCAGCAGCTACTCTTCCTGGGGTTTATTATGGATCCCCATTAGTTCCTGCCAAGGCAGCAGCTACTCTTCCTGGGGTTTATTATGGATCCCCATTAGTTCCTGTCAAGACAGCAGCTACTCTTCCTGGGGTTTATTATGGATCCCCATTAGTTCCTGCCAAGGCAGCAGCTACTCTTCCTGGGGTTTATTATGGATCCCCATTAGTTCCTGCCAAGGCAGCAGCTACACTTCCTGGGGTTTATTATGGATCCCCATTAGTTCCTGCCAAGGCAGCAGCTACACTTCCTGGGGTTTATTATGGATCCCCATTAGTTCCTGCCAAGGCAGCAGCTACACTTCCTGGGGTTTATTATGGATCCCCATTAGTTCCTGCCAAGGCAGCAGCTACACTTCCTGGGGTTTATTATGGATCCCCATTAGTTCCTGCCAAGGCAGCAGCTACACTTCCTGGGGTTTATTATGGATCCCCATTAGTTCCTGCCAAGGCAGCAGCTACACTTCCTGGGGTTTATTATGGGTCCCCATTAGTTCCTGTCAAGGCAGCAGCTACTCTTCCTGGGGTTTATTATGGATCCCCATTAGTTCCTGCCAAGGCAGCAGCTACTCTTCCTGGGGTTTATTATGGATCCCCATTAGTTCCTGTCAAGGCAGCAGCTACTCTTCCTGGGGTTTATTATGGATCCCCATTAGTTCATGCCAAGGCAGCCGCTACTCTTCCTGGGGTTTATTATGGATCCCCATTAGTTCCTGTCAAGGCAGCAGCTACTCTTCTGGGGTTTATTATGGATCCCCATTAGTTCATGCCAAGGCAGCCGCTACTCTTCCTGGGGTTTATTATGGGTCCCCATTAGTTCCTGTCAAGGCAGCAGCTACTCTTCCTGGGGTTTATTATGGATCCCCATTAGTTCCTGTCAAGGCAGCAGCTACTCTTCCTGGGGTTTATTATGGATCCCCATTAGTTCCTGCCAAGGCAGCAGCTACACTTCCTGGGGTTTATTATGGATCCCCATTAGTTCCTGCCAAGGCAGCAGCTACACTTCCTGGGGTTTATTATGGATCCCCATTAGTTCCTGCCAAGGCAGCCGCTACTCTTCCTGGGGTTTATTATGGATCCCCATTAGTTCCTGCCAAGGCAGCAGCTACTCTTCCTGGGGTTTATTATGGATCCCCATTAGTTCCTGCCAAGGCAGCAGCTACTCTTCCTGGGGTTTATTATGGATCCCCATTAGTTCCTGCCAAGGCAGCAGCTACTCTTCCTGGGGTTTATTATGGATCCCCATTAGTTCCTGCCAAGGCAGCAGCTACTCTTCCTGGGGTTTATTATGGATCCCCATTAGTTCCTGCCAAGGCAGCCGCTACTCTTCCTGGGGTTTATGATGGATCCCCATTAGTTCCTGCCAAGGCAGCAGCTACTCTTCCTGGGGTTTATTATGGATCCCCATTAGTTCCTGCCAAGGCAGCAGCTACACTTCCTGGGGTTTATTATGGATCCCCATTAGTTCCTGCCAAGGCAGCAGCTACTCTTCCCTACTCCACAACTACCACATATCGACAGTACTAAATCCATGTGTGTGTATAGTGCGCATGTTATCGTGTGTGTGTGTGTCTGTGCCAATGTTTGTGTCTCTTCAGAGTTCCTGTTGCTTCACAGTCACCGCTGTTCCATAAGGAGTATTTTTATCTGTTTTTCTTTTTAAATCAAATTGGACTGTTTGCATGAGTTACTTGATGTGGAACAGAGTTCCGCCTCAGCGCTAACAGTATAACTCTGGTTCATAGGCACATCATTACTGCACACAACGGCTTTGGGATCAGCAGAGGTATTCGGGCAGTTTTTTATTTTACCTTTATTTAACTGGGCAAGTCAGTTAAGAACAAATTCTTATTTTCAATGATGGCCTAGGAACAGTGGGTTAACTGCCTGTTCAGGGGCAGAACGACAGATTTTTACCTTGTCAGCTCGGGGTTTTGAACTTGCAACCTTCTGGTTACTAGTCAAACACTCTAACCACTAGGCTACCCTGCCGCCCCAGTTAGAGGAACATAAATTAGGTTACTTACATTGTGTCTTCCAACGCCCCCCTGGGATAATGCTGAAGCATTATGATGACACAATGGAAGCGATTAACTGAGCTGGGCTTGGATCATTGATAAGTCATTGTCTCAACGCAGCATCGTAATGCTGTGAAAGGATCCATGAACCCAAATGATTTGGGTGGATCACTTCCTCCTTATAAAACCATCTTTGTTTCCAGAAGGTATTGTCAATAAATGTTACATCCACAGAGCTGCAATAGTCTGGTAGCCAGTTATGGAGAGATAACAGTCTGGTAGCCAGTTATGGAGAGATAACAGTCTGGTAGCCAGTTATGGAGAGATAACAGTCTGGTAGCCAGTTATGGAGGGATAACAGTCTGGTAGCCAGTTATGGAGGGATAACAGTCTGGTAGCCAGTTATGGAGGGATAACAGTCTGGTAGCCAGTTATGGAGAGATAACAGTCTGGTAGCCAGTTATGGAGAGATAACAGTCTGGTAGCCAGTTATGGAGAGATAACAGTCTGGTAGCCAGTTATGGAGGGATAACAGTCTGGTAGCCAGTTATGGAGGGATAACAGTCTGGTAGCCAGTTATGGAGAGATAACAGTCTGGTAGCCAGTTATGGAGAGATAACAGTCTGGTAGCCAGTTATGGAGGGATAACAGTCTGGTAGCCAGTTATGGAGGGATAACAGTCTGGTAGCCAGTTATGGAGGGATAACAGTCTGGTAGCCAGTTATGGAGAGATAACAGTCTGGTAGCCAGTTATGGAGAGATAACAGTCTGGTAGCCAGTTATGGAGGGATAACAGTCTGGTAGCCAGTTATGGAGGGATAACAGTCTGGTAGCCAGTTATGGAGGGATAACAGTCTGGTAGCCAGTTATGGAGAGATAACAGTCTGGTAGCCAGTTATGGAGGGATAACAGTCTGGTAGCCAGTTATGGAGAGATAACAGTCTGGTAGCCAGTTATGGAGAGATAACAGTCTCGTAGCCAGTTATGGAGGGATAACAGTCTGGTAGACAGTTATGGAGAGATAACAGTCTGGTAGCCAGTTATGGAGGGATAACAGTCTGGTAGCCAGTTATGGAGGGATAACAGTCTGGTAGCCAGTTATGGAGAGATAACAGTCTGGTAGCCAGTTATGGAGGGATAACAGTCTGGTAGCCAGTTATGGAGAGATAACAGTCTGGTAGCCAGTTATGGAGGGATAATAGTCTGGTAGCCAGTTATGGAGGGATAACAGTCTGGTAGCCAGTTATGGAGAGATAACAGTCTGGTAGCCAGTTATGGAGGGATAACAGTCTGGTAGCCAGTTATGGAGGGATAACAGTCTGGTAGCCAGTTATGGAGGGATAACAGTCTGGTAGCCAGTTATGGAGGGATAACAGTCTGGTAGCCAGTTATGGAGGGATAACAGTCTGGTAGCCAGTTATGGAGGGATAACAGCCTGGTAGCCAGTTATGGAGGGAAACAGTCTGGTAGCCAGTTATGGAGGGATAACAGTCTGGTAGCCAGTTATGGAGGGATAACAGTCTGGTAGCCAGTTATGGAGAGATAACAGTCTGGTAGCCAGTTATGGAGGGATAACAGTCTGGTAGCCAGTTATGGAGGGATAACAGTCTGGTAGCCAGTTATGGAGGGATAACAGTCTGGTAGCCAGTTATGGAGGGATAACAGTCTGGTAGCCAGTTATGGAGGGATAACAGTCTGGTAGCCAGTTATGGAGGGATAACAGTCTGGTAGCCAGTTATGGAGGGATAACAGTCTGGTAGCCAGTTATGGAGAGATAACAGTCTGGTAGCCAGTTATGGAGGGATAACAGTCTGGTAGCCAGTTATGGAGGGATAACAGTCTGGTAGCCAGTTATGGAGGGATAACAGTCTGGTAGCCAGTTATGGAGGGATAACAGTCTGGTAGCCAGTTATGGAGGGATAACAGTCTGGTAGCCAGTTATGGAGGGATAACAGTCTGGTAGCCAGTTATGGAGGGATAACAGTCTGGTAGCCAGTTATGGAGGGATAACAGTCTGGTAGCCAGTTATGGAGGGATAACAGTCTGGTAGCCAGTTATGGAGGGATAACAGTCTGGTAGCCAGTTATGGAGGGATAACAGTCTGGTAGCCAGTTATGGAGGGATAACAGTCTGGTAGCCAGTTATGGAGGGATAACAGTCTGGTAGCCAGTTATGGAGGGATAACAGTCTGGTAGCCAGTTATGGAGAGATAACAGTCTGGTAGCCAGTTATGGAGAGATAACAGTCTGGTAGCCAGTTATGGAGAGATAACAGTCTGGTAGCCAGTTATGGAGGGATAACAGTCTGGTAGCCAGTTATGGAGGGATAACAGTCTGGTAGCCAGTTATGGAGGGATAACAGTCTGGTAGCCAGTTATGGAGGGATAACAGTCTGGTAGCCAGTTATGGAGGGATAACAGTCTGGTAGCCAGTTATGGAGGGATAACAGTCTGGTAGCCAGTTATGGAGGGATAACAGTCTGGTAGCCAGTTATGGAGGGATAACAGTCTGGTAGCCAGTTATGGAGAGATAACAGTCTGGTAGCCAGTTATGGAGGGATAACAGTCTGGTAGCCAGTTATGGAGGGATAACAGTCTGGTAGCCAGTTATGGAGGGATAACAGTCTGGTAGCCAGTTATGGAGGGATAACAGTCTGGTAGCCAGTTATGGAGGGATAACAGTCTGGTAGCCAGTTATGGAGAGATAACAGTCTGGTAGCCAGTTATGGAGGGATAACAGTCTGGTAGCCAGTTATGGAGGGATAACAGTCTGGTAGCCAGTTATGGAGGGATAAACCGTTCAATACCACGATTTAGGGAGGGCAGAGGGACAGATATTATGGGGTGTTTGTTGGTGTCATGTAGTGACCCAATCAGGTTTTTTTTTTTATCCATCTTTAGCTGTTCTGTGTTGCCCTTCATAATGTCATTGAATCCCACATGAACTATGATAGACTCAATTTCCCGATGCTGGTTTAAAATGTTTGGGAGCAGCTTATTAAATGTCCGATCCAAGTACTGAGACATTTCTCACCATTGAACTGCCCGATACAAACGTCCAAGAGAAGGCGATGGAGAAATCAGCCCGTGAATACCCCTTCACACAATTCATTGAGCCTTTCACGGGCCCCACGAGAAGCAGGATAGCATTCGCAAGCTGCTCCCGGCGATAGGTCCAGGCCCTAACCCTAACCCTAACCCACAGCAGGCAGAACCGCTCCCAGCGATAGGTCTAGGCCCTAACCCTAACCCTAACCCACAGCAGGCAGAGCCGCTCCCGGCGATAGGTCCAGGCCCTAACCCTAACCCACAGCAGGCAGAACCACTCCCGGCGATAGGTCCAGGCCCTAACCCTAACCCTAACCCACAGCAGGCAGAACCACTCCCGGCGATAGGTCTAACCCTAACCCTAACCCTAACCCACAGCAGGCAGAACCGCTCCCAGCGATAGGTCTAGGCCCTAACCCTCACCCTAACCCTAACCCTAACCCACAGCAGGCAGAGCCCGGTCACATCCAGAGGGAAAGGAGCAGAACTCGACAACGAAGCCGCTGCTGGACTCAGCGTAGTTATGGGCCGATAACCAACCTTCCAATTAATGGCAATGTATTTCTTAGCTGCTATAAATTCTAGGTTACACAGTTTCTTCTGATAACAGTCTCCAGTATCAACATTTCCAAGCAAACAAAAACAGGGAGAAGGGAGAATCTGTAGACATGACGAAATTAAAAATATTTAAAAACATGCAAATATAATATGTCTCCTTTTGTGTTTTCCCAACTCCAGCAGAGGAAGTACTATTCAGTGTCACTGGCTTATAGTACATTCTATGGATGGTCTTAACCTGCAGGCATTTCTGTCTGATATGATATGATGAACATGACTGGGCCTTCTAACATATCTTCATCCATTCATTCATTATCAATAGTGCCTCCCGGGTTTTCCTCATATTTTTAGTTAGACATGTTTTGTGTCTGACATGTTTTGTGTCATCGAGTATAAAGCCTCTATCAACCCTTGATAACAGTTTGGAAATCAACTTTAGAGGTTTGTCAGACTACCTTTTAAAATAGTTTCAATCTTCTAAGCTTCTGACTTTGTTCTGTGTTTTCTGCACAGAGAGAGATTAAAGTGTTATATCAGTAAAAGTTCACCTCGGGCTGGTCTTCCCCAGTTGTCTGACCCTGCTAATGTGAGGACAGACGCTGGGAGACGAGAAGCAGGTACAGGAAAGGGTATATTTAATAAATAACAGACATGAAACACGCACAGTGTTCTGTACAGGGGAAACATAACATTAATGGTGACACGGGGATCAAACTGAGGAACAGACAGATATAGAGGATCAAACTGAGGAACAGACAGATATAGAGGAGGCCGTCAACAAAGTGAAGGAGTCCAGGTGAAACATAACAACATTAATGATGACATGGGGATCAAACTGAGGAACAGACAGATATAGAGGAGGCCGTCAACAAAGTGAAGGAGTCCAGGTGAAACATAACAACATTAATGATGACACGGGGATCAAACTGAGGAACAGACAGATATAGAGGAGGCCGTCAACAAAGTGAAGGAGTCCAGGTGAATCCAATGAAGCGGTGATGCGCGTAACGATGGTGACAGGTGTGCGTAATGATGGGCAGGCTGGCGCCCTCCGGCGCCAGAGAAGGGGAGCAGGCGTGACAGCTAAGAGCCCCTATCACCATTTGATTCTGCTCAGTTGAGCCAAAGACAACGAATTTACTTGGTGTGCATTTCTACATTATATTATCCAAGAATAGAAATGACCATAATTCCCCAGATCCCAGACTGTAGCTCACCCATCAACTCAAGATGGAGCTTTGTATCCGTTTACTGATTGTTATAATATATATAAAATATATATAATATATATAAAACTCCCCTGAGCTCCGTAGACTGGCCTTCCCTGGCTGTCTGACCCTGCAGGGACATCTGTCACCATCTGATCCTGCTGAGACATGATGAGCATAGTGTTGTGTACTGACTGTGCACCGTGAAAGTCTAGCCCGTGGATGTGTTTTATTCGTAGTCCGTGTGAAAAGTAGGGAATTAGCTGACTGATCGATAACGTCACATTGCACTACTCACATTGCACTGTCAAAAAGAGTCAGAATATCGGTCTTAAATGGTTTGGCCGCTGGTTTCATTGTTTGATTCAGGTCCAGTGTGATTGAAGGTAAAAAAAAATAATAGCCAAAGTTATTGAACTAGCTAGTTAGCGAGAGTTAACCAACGTCTGGCCTTACTAACGCCTTCAAACTGAAGGATGACTGTCTATACCTTCTTCCCTCCTCTCTCTCTCTCTCTCTCTCTCTCTCTCTCTCTCTCTCTCTCTCTCTCTCTCTCTCTCTCTCTCTCTCTCTCTCTCTCTCTCTCTCTCTCTCTCTCTCTCTCTCTCTCTCTCTCTCTCCATCCCTGATTCTCGCTCCCCTCCTTCCTTATCTTTCCCTCCTTCCCTCTCTCTCCCTTCTTCCCTCGCTCTCCCTCCTTCCCTATCTTTCCCTCCTTCCCCCTCTCTCGCTCCCTCTCCCTCCTTTCTCTCCCTCCCTTTCTCTGTTTCCATTCTCCCCACCTCATCCCTCTCTATTTCTTCTCAATCTCTCTCCCTCTCTGTCTCTCCAACCTCCTCTCCTCATATTTCCCTACCCCTCTACCTCTCAAAGGCTTTTGTGACAAACTAGGTTCAAACCCAGGTCCAGGTTGTCTGTGTGCTTCAACACCACTCTAGACTGCTATAAAGAAGACTGTGTTAGTTAGCCTGCTGAGCTAAAGCCAGAAGAATATGTTAGCCTGCTGAGCTAAAGCCAGAAGAATATGTTAGCCTGCTGAGCTAAAGCCAGAAGAATATGTTAGCCTGCTGAGCTAAAGCCAGAAGAATATGTTAGCCTGCTGAGCTAAAGCCAGAAGAATATGTTAGCCTGCTGAGCTAAAGCCAGAAGAATATGTTAGCCTGCTGAGCTAAAGCCAGAAGAATATGTTAGCCTGCTGAGCTAAAGCCAGAAGAATATGTTAGCCTGCTGAGCTAAAGCCAGAAGAATATGTTAGCCTGCTGAGCTAAAGCCAGAAGAATATGTTAGCCTGCTGAGCTAAAGCCAGAAGAATATGTTAGCCTGCTGAGCTAAAGCCAGAAGAATATGTTAGCCTGCTGAGCTAAAGCCAGAAGAATATGTTAGCCTGCTGAGCTAAAGCCAGAAGAATATGTTAGCCTGCTGAGCTAAAGCCAGAAGAATATGTTAGCCTGCTGAGCTAAAGCCAGAAGAATATGTTAGCCTGCTGAGCTAAAGCCAGAAGAATATGTTAGCCTGCTGAGCTAAAGCCAGAAGAATATGTTAGCCTGCTGAGCTAAAGCCAGAAGAATATGTTAGCCTGCTGAGCTAAAGCCAGAAGAATATGTTAGCCTGCTGAGCTAAAGCCAGAAGAATATGTTAGCCTGCTGAGCTAAAGCCAGAAGAATATGTTAGCCTGCTGAGCTAAAGCCAGAAGAATATGTTAGCCTGCTGAGCTAAAGCCAGAAGAATATGTTAGCCTGCTGAGCTAAAGCCAGAAGAATATGTTAGCCTGCTGAGCTAAAGCCAGAAGAATATGTTAGCCTGCTGAGCTAAAGCCAGAAGAATATGTTAGCCTGCTGAGCTAAAGCCAGAAGAATATGTTAGCCTGCTGAGCTAAAGCCAGAAGAATATGTTAGCCTGCTGAGCTAGGGTAACCAGACGTCCCCGGAAATGTCTCCGTTTTTAACCGTGCGTTAAATACAGATTGCATAGTGAAATATTTTACTTAGCAAGAAAGACCAGGTAGCAGAGCCTACCAGTTGACGTCTAAATTACTTTGTGCTTGTTTTGTCCAGCAGAGGGGGCTGCTCGCTATAGCAGCATCATTCACTCTTCTTCTACTACTAACTACTTGCTCACGATAGTTTTAGAGAAAACTGCTGTGGAAAACTCGGCCAGAAGCTAGCAAGTATCAGGTGAATCCACAACATCACCGCAAACGTCTTTTCAAGCCAGTCGTTTGAGATACTAGCTAGTGATGTTATAATGTCACAATTTATTATATAGATAAATGATCTGCTCTATAAGGTTTTAAATAGGTTATGCTAGCTAACGTTAGCTATGTAGACTAAGCTAGCTAGCTACTGTTATAGCTAGGTTAAAACAAACGTTCACATGTAAACATGCAGTGGATGGGTAAATTTGAAAATATGATTGTATTAAATGAATACACAATTAAATTCAGATAATATTTTTTGTAAGGTTACAATTGTAATGGTTTGGCATTATAATAAGTTGTGTGAAAATATATTTAGAAATGTTCATGGATAACATTAGCAGTGGAGAGGAAGACTGGGATAGGAAGAAGAGTGAAGGAGACAGAGGACGAAAGGTAAAGATATGATTACAGAGCCTGCCAATTTATTATTACAAACAATGGTTTTGAGATAAAGTACAGAAGCAATGGGAATCTGTTAACCAAAGTATTTTGTTTAGTAGTGTACTATTTAATATTAAAGATTGGAGAGGAAGGAGAAGGAAAAATGAAGGGAGTAAAAAGAATGAAGCAAAGGAGGGTGTAGAAGAATGAAGAGAGGAGGGTGTAGAAGAGTGAAGAGAGGAGGGTGTAGAAGAGTGAAGAGAGGAGGGTGTAGAAGAGTGAAGCGAGGAGGGTGTAGAAGAGTGAAGCGAGGAGGGTGTAGAAGGGTGAAGCGAGGAGGGTGTAGAAGAGTGAAGTGAGGAGGGTGTAGAATAGTGACGCGAGGAGGGTGTAGAAGAGTGACGCGAGGAGGGTGTAGAAGAGTGACGCGAGGAGGGTGTAGAAGAGTGACGCGAGGAGTGTGTAGAAGAGTGACGCGAGGAGGGTGTAGAAGAGTGAAGCGAGGAGGGTGTAGAAGAGTGAAGCGAGGAGGGTGTAGAAGAGTGAAGAGAGGAGGGTGTAGAAGAGTGAAGCGAGGAGGGTGTAGAAGAGTGACGCGAGGAGGGTGTAGAAGAGTGAAGCGAGGAGGGTGTAGAAGAGTGAAGCGAGGAGGGTGTAGAAGAGTGACGCGAGGAGGGTGTAGAAGAGTGACGCGAGGAGGGTGTAGAAGAGTGCAGCGAGGAGGGTGTAGAAGAGTGAAGCGAGGAGGGTGTAGAAGAGTGAAGAGAGGAGGGTGTAGAAGAGTGAAGCGAGGAGGGTGTAGAAGAGTGAAGCGAGGAGGGTGTAGAAGAGTGAAGCGAGGAGAGTGTAGAAGAGTGAAGTGAGGAGAGTGTAGAAGAGTGAAGCGAGGAGGGTGTAGAAGAGTGACGCGAGGAGGGTGTAGAAGAGTGAAGCAAGGAGGGTGTAGAAGAGTGACGCGAGGAGGGTGTAGAAGAGTGACGCGAGGAGGGTGTAGAAGAGTGACGCGAGGAGGGTGTAGAAGAGTGCAGCGAGGAGGGTGTAGAAGAGTGAAGCGAGGAGGGTGTAGAAGAGTGAAGCGAGGAGGGTGTAGAAGAGTGAAGCGAGGAGGGTGTAGAAGAGTGAAGAGAGGAGGGTGTAGAAGAGTGAAGTGAGGAGAGTGTAGAAGAGTGAGGAGAGGAGGGTGTAGAAGAGTGACGCGAGGGGGGTGTAGAAGAGTGACGCGAGGAGGGTGTAGAAGAGTGACGCGAGGAGAGTGTAGAAGAGTGAGGAGAGTGTAGAAGAGTGAGGAGAGGAGAGTGAAGAAGAGTGAGGAGAGGAGAGTGAAGAAGAGCAGACAGAGGAGATCCAATGACTCTTTCTAAGAAAAGGAAATGCACTTGATGAAAAACATGATGAGAGAATCTCCATTTATACGCTCAGGTCAAGACGATAGAATGGTTCCCAGCACCCTTTGTCATTCCTCTCTTTCAATTGGCTGCCGGGGAAGAACGGCAGTGGTAGGAACATCAGCAGACAAAAAAGCATAAAGCCTCTCTGATTGGCTGTGTTGGTTTGCCCTCTGTCACCACATTCTTCAAGAAGGTAGAGCCTTCCCAAGAACGATATGGTTTAGCTGTGCAGTTACAGATCTATGGACTGCACAACACAACTGACACGGAAGCTTTATGAGCCAAAGTTTACACGTGCTAGGACAAAATGTGAAGCCACCGTGAGTAACGTGTTAGCAACATGGCCAACTACTTTGGTAACACAGGACCGAGACCAGATTGAATTTGTGTCCCTGTCCATTGATGCGTCCAATCATGGACATGTAAAGCTGCTGCCAATACTAGTCAGATATGTGATGGCAGCACATCTGTGGAAACAAAACTGCTTGATTGTGTTGAATTGAAAGGAGAAACAGCAGAGGAAATTGCATCTGAGGTCCTGGTGGTCATCCCAAAATGTAACCTGGAAAACATTCTCTGCCAACAACACAAATACCAACTTTGGAGAACTGAATAGGCTGGGGAGAGTCAATGTCCATACCAACGTTAAAAGTGCTCAGCAGCGGGAGGTGATTGGCTTGTCCTGCCCTCATCATTCATAACAGTGGGAGGTGATTGGCTTGTCCTGCCCTCATCATTCATAACAGTGGGAGGTGATTGGCTTGTCCTGCCCTCATCATTCATAACAGTGGGAGGTGATTGGCTTGTCCTGCCCTCATCATTCATAACAGTGGGAGGTGATTGGCTTGTCCTGCCCTCATCATTCATAACAGTGGGAGGTGATTGGCTTGTCCTGCCCTCATCATTCATAACAGTGGGAGGTGATTGGCTTGTCCTGCCCTCATCATTCATAACAGCGGGAGGTGATTGGCTTGTCCTGCCCTCATCATTCATAACAGCGGGAGGTGATTGGCTTGTCCTGCCCTCATCATTCATAACAGCGGGAGGTGATTGGCTTGTCCTGACCTCATCATTCATAACAGCGGGAGGTGATTGGCTTGTCCTGCCCTCATCATTCATAACAGCGGGAGGTGATTGGCTTGTCCTGCCCTCATCATTCATAACAGTGGGAGGTGATTGGCTTGTCCTGCCCTCATCATTCATAACAGCGGGAGGTGATTGGCTTGTCCTGCCCTCATCATTCATAACAGCGGGAGGTGATTGGCTTGTCCTGCCCTCATCATTCATAACAGCGGGAGGTGATTGGCTTGTCCTGCCCTCATCATTCATAACAGCGGGAGGTGATTGGCTTGTCCTGCCCTCATCATTCATAACAGCGGGGTGAGGTGATTTCATAACAGCGGGAGGTTTGTCCTGCCCTCATCATTCATAACAGCGGGAGGTGATTGGCTTGTCCTGCCCTCATCATTCATAACAGCGGGAGGTGATTGGCTTGTCCTGCCCTCATCATTCATAACAGCGGGAGGTGATTGGCTTGTCCTGCCCTCATCATTCATAACAGCGGGAGGTGATTGGCTTGTCCTGCCCTCATCATTCATAACAGTGGGAGGTGATTGGCTTGTCCTGCCCTCATCATTCATAACAGTGGGAGGTGATTGGCTTGTCCTGCCCTCATCATTCATAACAGTGGGAGGTGATTGGCTTGTCCTGCCCTCATCATTCATAACAGTGGGAGGTGATTGGCTTGTCCTGCCCTCATCATTCATAACAGTGGGAGGTGATTGGCTTGTCCTGCCCTCATCATTCATAACAGTGGGAGGTGATTGGCTTGTCCTGCCCTCATCATTCATAACAGTGGGAGGTGATTGGCTTGTCCTGCCCTCATCATTCATAACAGTGGGAGGTGATTGGCTTGTCCTGCCCTCATCATTCATAACAGTGGGAGGTGATTGGCTTGTCCTGCCCTCATCATTCATAACAGTGGGAAGTGATTGGCTTGTCCTGCCCTCATCATTCATAACAGTGGGAGGTGATTGGCTTGTCCTGCCCTCATCATTCATAACAGTGGGAGGTGATTGGCTTGTCCTGCCCTCATCATTCATAACAGCGGGAGGTGATTGGCTTGTCCTGCCCTCATCATTCATAACAGCGGGAGGTGATTGGCTTGTCCTGCCCTCATCATTCATAACAGCGGGAGGTGATTGGCTTGTCCTGCCCTCATCATTCATAACAGCGGGAGGTGATTGGCTTGTCCTGCCCTCATCATTCATAACAGCGGGAGGTGATTGGCTTGTCCTGCCCTCATCATTCATAACAGCGGGAGGTGATTGGCTTGTCCTGCCCTCATCATTCATAACAGCGGGAGGTGATTGGCTTGTCCTGCCCTCATCATTCATAACAGCGGGAGGTGATTGGCTTGTCCTGCCCTCATCATTCATAACAGCGGGAGGTGATTGGCTTGTCCTGCCCTCATCATTCATAACAGCGGGAGGTGATTGGCTTGTCCTGCCCTCATCATTCATAACAGTGGGAGGTGATTGGCTTGTCCTGCCCTCATCATTCATAACAGTGGGAGGTGATTGGCTTGTCCTGCCCTCATCATTCATAACAGTGGGAGGTGATTGGCTTGTCCTGCCCTCATCATTCATAACAGCGGGAGGTGATTGGCTTGTCCTGCCCTCATCATTCATAACAGCGGGAGGTGATTGGCTTGTCCTGCCCTCATCATTCATAACAGCGGGAGGTGATTGGCTTGTCCTGCCCTCATCATTCATAACAGCGGGAGGTGATTGGCTTGTCCTGCCCTCATCATTCATAACAGCGGGAGGTGATTGGCTTGTCCTGCCCTCATCATTCATAACAGCGGGAGGTGATTGGCTTGTCCTGCCCTCATCATTCATAACAGCGGGAGGTGATTGGCTTGTCCTGCCCTCATCATTCATAACAGCGGGAGGTGATTGGCTTGTCCTGCCCTCATCATTCATAACAGCGGGAGGTGATTGGCTTGTCCTGCCCTCATCATTCATAACAGCGGGAGGTGATTGGCTTGTCCTGCCCTCATCATTCATAACAGCGGGAGGTGATTGGCTTGTCCTGCCCTCATCATTCATAACAGCGGGAGGTGATTGGCTTGTCCTGCCCTCATCATTCATAACAGCGGGAGGTGATTGGCTTGTCCTGCCCTCATCATTCATAACAGCGGGAGGTGATTGGCTTGTCCTGCCCTCATCATTCATAACAGCGGGAGGTGATTGGCTTGTCCTGCCCTCATCATTCATAACAGCGGGAGGTGATTGGCTTGTCCTGCCCTCATCATTCATAACAGCGGGAGGTGATTGGCTTGTCCTGCCCTCATCATTCATAACAGTGGGAGGTGATTGGCTTGTCCTGCCCTCATCATTCATAACAGTGGGAGGTGATTGGCTTGTCCTGCCCTCATCATTCATAACAGTGGGAGGTGATTGGCTTGTCCTGCCCTCATCATTCATAACAGTGGAGGTGATTGGCTTGTCCTGCCCTCATCATTCATAACAGTGGGAGGTGATTGGCTTGTCCTGCCCTCATCATTCATAACAGTGGGAGGTGATTGGCTTGTCCTGCCCTCATCATTCATAACAGTGGGAGGTGATTGGCTTGTCCTGCCCTCATCATTCATAACAGTGGGAGGTGATTGGCTTGTCCTGCCCTCATCATTCATAACAGTGGGAGGTGATTGGCTTGTCCTGCCCTCATCATTCATAACAGTGGGAGGTGATTGGCTTGTCCTGCCCTCATCATTCATAACAGTGGGAGGTGATTGGCTTGTCCTGCCCTCATCATTCATAACAGTGGGAGGTGATTGGCTTGTCCTGCCCTCATCATTCATAACAGTGGGAGGTGATTGGCTTGTCCTGCCCCAGAACAGATTTGGATGTGATGTTATTCCAAAGATATTTGGATATGTTCATATTTTCACCGTCAGAGTAGAAAGACTGAAAGGCTTCTGTGAGTTGTTGGCCAGCAGTACCCTTACATTTTAGGACACAGCAATGTTCGCTGGATGTCCCTGCTCCCTGCTATAGAAAGAGTGCTAAAAATGTGCCATTGAAATTCTTTTTTTACTTCTGAAGACAGGTGCCCTGTTGTCCTGTGAACAATGTTTCGAAGATCCACTGACTGAGCTTTGGCTGGCGTTTGTCCATGGAAACCTGACCGTATTCAGTGACACGATCAAGATGCTTGGAGAACAGGACCACTGTGCTGTGGAGTCCGCTGCTATTCTGAGAAACGTTGAGGCAAAATTGACTGATGACAACTTCATTCCAGTTTTGGTCAGAGGACTTCTGAGAGAAAATAGAGCCGTGTCTAAAGACAGCTTTCTCAAAACATCCCAATCATTCTTCACTACGGCTGTGAACTACTAGCAAGCATTTGGGAAAGCACACAGATCATCTAAAATATTTACATTGTCTCCTTTTAAAAAGGCAACCTCTGTGTGAGCAGAGCCTGCCCCCCTCCCTGCCTCCCTGCCTCCCTGCCTGAGCAGCAGCCACACAGCAGGAAAAATGCCCCCATGTGACCATCAATGAGGATGCATTGTGTGACCAGGTTACTGGCCTGCAAGAGTTCCATAAAGGGGGGATCGCTTGAAGAATGGAAAACATCTGAGACAACGTTTAGTCAGAGATGGAGCACGGTGGTGACCCACTTCAAAGAGAACGACATCCCACACACTAACCTGGCTAGATTAGCGTCTGTTGTCATGTGCTTACCTGGAAGTAATGCACCAGTCGAGAGAATGTTCTCCCAAATGAATGATCTATGGACAGCAGCAAGAAATAGGTTCACTGTTCCTGCCATCAAGGCCATGCTTATTGTGAAGATAAACTTCAACCTCCCCTGCCAGGAGTTCATGGAGAAGCTGGCCAAAGACAGAGCAATCCTGATAAAGATGCATTCATTCTGAGAAATATACAGATTAGGTTGGTGTAAGTATATTACGTAGGTACCAATATCATCAGCATCTTATTTATTTATTATGTTAAGTATTTCACATGTACTATTGTCTGTTTTTTCAATTTTGCTCATGTTCTCTTCTGCTCTTAGTCTACCCAGACTACCAGGACCACTGATTGGCTGTTCAGATCAGTTCTACCCAGACTACCAGGACCACTGATTGGCTGTTCAGATCAGTTCTACCCAGACTACCAGGACCACTGATTGGCTGTTCAGATCAGTTCTACCCAGACTACCAGGACCACTGAATGTCTGTTCAGATCAGTTCTACCCAGACTACCAGGACCACTGAATGGCTGTTCAGATCAGTTCTACCCAGACTACCAGGACCACTGATTGGCTGTTCAGATCAGTTCTACCCAGACTACCAGGACCACTGAATGTCTGTTCAGATCAGTTCTACCCAGACTACCAGGACCACTGAATGTCTGTTCAGATCAGTTCTACCCAGACTACCAGGACCACTGAATGTCTGTTCAGATCAGTTCTACCCAGACTACCAGGACCACTGAATGGCTGTTCAGATCAGTTCTACCCAGACTACCAGGACCACTGAATGGCTGTTCAGATCAGTTCTACCCAGACTAGCAGGACCACTGAATGGCTGTTCAGATCAGTTCTACCCAGACTACCAGGACCACTGAATGGCTGTTCAGATCAGTTCTACCCAGACTACCAGGACCACTGAATGTCTGTTCAGATCAGTTCTACCCAGACTACCAGGACCACTGAATGTCTGTTCAGATCAGTTCTACCCAGACTACCAGGACCACTGAATGTCTGTTCAGATCAGTTCTACCCAGACTACCAGGACCACTGAATGTCTGTTCAGATCAGTTCTACCCAGACTAGCAGGACCACTGAATGTCTGTTCAGATCAGTTCTACCCAGACTACCAGGACCACTGAATGGCTGTTCAGATCAGTTCTACCCAGACTACCAGGACCACTGAATGTCTGTTCAGATCAGTTCTACCCAGACTACCAGGACCACTGAATGGCTGTTCAGATCAGTTCTACCCAGACTACCAGGACCACTGAATGTCTGTTCAGATCAGTTCTACCCAGACTACCAGGACCACTGAATGGCTGTTCAGATCAGTTCTACCCAGACTACCAGGACCACTGATTGGCTGTTCAGATTCTACCCAGACAGTTCTACCCAGACTACCAGGACCACTGAATGGCTGTTCAGATCAGTTCTACCCAGACTACCAGGACCACTGAATGTCTGTTCAGATCAGTTCTACCCAGACTACCAGGACCACTGAATGTCTGTTCAGATCAGTTCTACCCAGACTACCAGGACCACTGAATGTCTGTTCAGATCAGTTCTACCCAGACTACCAGGACCACTGAATGGCTGTTCAGATCAGTTCTACCCAGACTAGCAGGACCACTGAATGGCTGTTCAGATCAGTTCTACCCAGACTACCAGGACCACTGAATGGCTGTTCAGATCAGTTCTACCCAGACTACCAGGACCACTGAATGTCTGTTCAGATCAGTTCTACCCAGACTACCAGGACCACTGAATGTCTGTTCAGATCAGTTCTACCCAGACTACCAGGACCACTGAATGGCTGTTCAGATCAGTTCTACCCAGACTAGCAGGACCACTGAATGGCTGTTCAGATCAGTTCTACCCAGACTACCAGGACCACTGAATGGCTGTTCAGATCAGTTCTACCCAGACTACCAGGACCACTGAATGGCTGTTCAGATCAGTTCTACCCAGACTACCAGGACCACTGAATGTCTGTTCAGATCAGTTCTACCCAGACTACCAGGACCACTGAATGGCTGTTCAGATCAGTTCTACCCAGACTACCAGGACCACTGAATGGCTGTTCAGATCAGTTCTACCCAGACTACCAGGACCACTGAATGGCTGTTCAGATCAGTTCTGTTCACCCAGACTACCAGGACCACTGAATGGCTGTTCAGATCAGTTCTACCCAGACTACCAGGACCACTGAATGGCTGTTCAGATCAGTTCTACCCAGACTACCAGGACCACTGAATGGCTGTTCAGATCAGTTCTACCCAGACTAGCAGGACCACTGAATGTCTGTTCAGATCAGTTCTACCCAGACTAGCAGGACCACTGAATGGCTGTTCAGATCAGTTCTACCCAGACTACCAGGACCACTAAATGTCTGTTCAGATCAGTTCTACCCAGACTACCAGGACCACTGAATGTCTGTTCAGATCAGTTCTACCCAGACTACCAGGACCACTGAATGTCTGTTCAGATCAGTTCTACCCAGACTACCAGGACCACTGAATGTCTGTTCAGATCAGTTCTACCCAGACTACCAGGACCACTGAATGTCTGTTCAGATCAGTTCTACCCAGACTACCAGGACCACTGAATGGCTGTTCAGATCAGTTCTACCCAGACTACCAGGACCACTGAATGTCTGTTCAGATCAGTTCTACCCAGACTACCAGGACCACTGAATGTCTGTTCAGATCAGTTCTACCCAGACTACCAGGACCACTGAATGTCTGTTCAGATCAGTTCTACCCAGACTACCAGGACCACTGAATGTCTGTTCAGATCAGTTCTACCCAGACTACCAGGACCACTGAATGTCTGTTCAGATCAGTTCTACACAGACTACCAGGACCACTGAATGGCTGTTCAGATCAGTTCTACCCAGACTACCAGGACCACTGAATGGCTGTTCAGATCAGTTCTACCCAGACTACCAGGACCACTGAATGGCTGTTCAGATCAGTTCTACCCAGACTACCAGGACCACTGAATGGCTGTTCAGATCAGTTCTACCCAGACTACCAGGACCACTGAATGTCTGTTCAGATCAGTTCTACCCAGACTAGCAGGACCACTGAATGGCTGTTCAGATCAGTTCTACCCAGACTAGCAGGACCACTGAATGTCTGTTCAGATCAGTTACATTTACATTACATTACATTACATTTAAGTCATTTAGCAGACGCTCTTATCCAGAGCGACTTACAAATTGGTGCATTCACCTTATGACATCCAGTGGGACAGTCACTTAACAATAGTGCATCTAAAACTTAGGGGGGGTGGGGTGAGAGGGATTACTTATCCTATCCTAGGTATTCCTTAAAGAGGTGGGGTTTCAGGTGTCTCCGGAAGGTGGTGATTGACTCCGCTGTCCTGGCGTCGTGAGGGAGTTTGTTCCACCATTGGGGGGCCAGGGCAGCGAACAGTTTTGACTGGGCTGAGCGGGAGCTGTACTTCCTCAGTGGTAGGGAGGCGAGCAGGCCAGAGGTGGATGAACGCAGTGCCCTTGTTTGGGTGTAGGGCCTGATCAGAGCCTGGAGGTACTGAGGTGCCGTTCCCCTCACAGCTCCGTAGGCAAGCACCATGGTCTTGTAGCGGATGCGAGCTTCAACTGGAAGCCAGTGGAGAGAACGGAGGAGCGGGGTGACGTGAGAGAACTTGGGAAGGTTGAACACCAGACGGGCTGCGGCGTTCTGGATGAGTTGAAGGGGTTTAATGGCACAGGCAGGGAGCCCAGCCAACAGCGAGTTGCAGTAATCCAGACGGGAGATGACAAGTGCCTGGATTAGGACCTGCGCCGCTTCCTGTGTGAGGCAGGGTCGTACTCTGCGGATGTTGTAGAGCATGAACCTACAGGAACGGGCCACCGCCTTGATGTTGGTTGAGAACGACAGGGTGTTGTCCAGGATCACGCCAAGGTTCTTGGCGCTCTGGGAGGAGGACACAATGGAGTTGTCAACCGTGATGGCGAGATCATGGAACGGGCAGTCCTTCCCCGGGAGGAAGAGCAGCTCCGTCTTGCCGAGGTTCAGCTTGAGGTGGTGATCCGTCATCCACACTGATATGTCTGCCAGACATGCAGAGATGCGATTCGCCACCTGGTCATCAGAAGGGGGAAAGGAGAAGATTAATTGTGTGTCGTCTGCATAGCAATGATAAGAGAGACCATGTGAGGTTATGACAGAGCCAAGTGACTTGGTGTATAGCGAGAATAGGAGAGGGCCAAGAACAGAGCCCTGGGGGACACCAGTGGTGAGAGCGCGTGGTGAGGAGACAGATTCTCGCCACGCCACCTGGTAGGAGCGACCTGTCAGGTAGGACGCAATCCAAGCGTGGGCCGCGCCGGAGATGCCCAACTCGGAGAGGGTGGAGAGGAGGATCTGATGGTTCACAGTATCGAAGGCAGCCGATAGATCTAGAAGGATGAGAGCAGAGGAGAGAGAGTTAGCTTTAGCAGTGCGGAGCGCCTCCGTGATACAGAGGAGAGCAGTCTCAGTTGAATGACTAGTCTTGAAACCTGACTGATTTGGATCAAGAAGGTCATTCAGAGAGAGATAGCGGGAGAGCTGGCCAAGGACGGCACGTTCAAGAGTTTTGGAGAGAAAAGAAAGAAGGGATACTGGTCTGTAATTGTTGACATCGGAGGGATCGAGTGTAGGTTTTTTCAGAAGGGGTGCAACTCTCGCTCTCTTGAAGACGGAAGGGACGTAGCCAGCGGTCAGGGATGAGTTGATGAGCGAGGTGAGGTAAGGGAGAAGGTCTCCGGAAATGGTCTGGAGAAGAGAGGAGGGGATAGGGTCAAGCGGGCAGGTTGTTGGGCGGCCGGCCGTCACAAGACGCGAGATTTCATCTGGAGAGAGAGGGAGAAAGAGGTCAGAGCACAGGGTAGGGCAGTGTGAGCAGAACCAGCGGTGTCGTTTGACTTAGCAAACGAGGATCAGATGTCGTCGACCTTCTTTTCAAAATGGTTGACGAAGTCATCTGCAGAGAGGGAGGAGGGGGGGCGGAGGATTCAGGAGGGAGGAGAAGGTGGCAAAGAGCTTCCTAGGGTTAGAGGCAGATGCTTGGAATTTAGCGTGGTAGAAAGTGGCTTTAGCAGCAGAGACAGAGGAGGAAAATGTAGAGAGGAGGGAGTGAAAGGATGCCAGGTCCGCAGGGAGGCGAGTTTTCCTCCATTTCCGCTCGGCTGCCCGGAGCCCTGTTCTGTGAGCTCGCAATGAGTCATCGAGCCACGGAGCGGGAGGGGAGGACCGAGCCGGCCTGGAGGATAGGGGACATAGAGAGTCAAGGGATGCAGAGAGGGAGGAGAGGAGGGTTGAGGAGGCAGAATCAGGAGATAGGTGGGAGAAGGTTCTACCCAGACTAGCAGGACCACTGAATGTCTGTTCCGATCAGTTCTACCCAGAGGTGAAGGACCACTGAATGTCTGTTCAGATCAGTTCTACCCAGACTAGCAGGACCACTGAATGTCTGTTCAGATCAGTTCTACCCAGACTAGCAGGACCACTGAATGTCTGTTCAGATCAGTTCTACCCAGACTAGCAGGACCACTGAATGGCTGTTCAGATCAGTTCTACCCAGACTAGCAGGACCACTGAATGTCTGTTCAGATCAGTTCTACCCAGACTACCAGGACCACTGAATGGCTGTTCAGATCAGTTCTACCCAGACTACCAGGACCACTGAATGTCTGTTCAGATCAGTTCTACCCAGACTAGCAGGACCACTGAATGTCTGTTCAGATCAGTTCTACCCAGACTACCAGGACCACTGAATGGCTGTTCAGATCAGTTCTACCCAGACTACCAGGACCACTGAATGGCTGTTCAGATCAGTTCTACCCAGACTAGCAGGACCACTGAATGGCTGTTCAGATCAGTTCTACCCAGACTACCAGGACCACTGAATGGCTGTTCAGATCAGTTCTACCCAGACTAGCAGGACCACTGAATGGCTGTTCAGATCAGTTCTACCCAGACTACCAGGACAACTGAATGTCTGTTCAGATCAGTTCTACCCAGACTACCAGGACCACTGAATGTCTGTTCAGATCAGTTCTACCCAGACTACCAGGACCACTGAATGGCTGTTCAGATCAGTTCTACCCAGACTACCAGGACCACTGAATGGCTGTTCAGATCAGACAGTTCTGTCTTGTCTGTATTGTTTCTGTAGTATAGTTGTTTTCTCTATCACAGTGTGCCTGTTAGACTAAATACATGAAACCGGAAAAAACAGACAATAGTATTTGTTTCATAGATAATAACATTGTATATTTTAATGATATATTGACCTCCGAACTGGAAATGTCCCCGGTTTTCATTTCAGAAATCTGGTCATCTTATGCTGAGCTAATGCCAGACGACTGTGTTAGCCTGCTAAGCTAAAGCCAGACGACTGTGTTAGCCTGCTAAGCTAAAGCCAGAATACTGTGTTAGCCTGCTAAGCTAAAGCTAAAAGACTATGTTAGCCTGAGCTAAAGCCAGAAGAATATGTTAGCCTGCTGAGCTAAAGCCAGAAGAATATGTTAGCCTGCTGAGCTAAAGCCAGAAGAATATGTTATCCTGCTGAGCTAAAGCCAGAAGAATATGTTTGCCTGCTGAGCTAATGCCTAGATAGCATGTTCCCCAGTGTTGAATGACAAAGCAACCTCACCTTGCTATCCCTAGAGTCTTCTCATCGGTGTAGGGTGAAGTTGCCTCTGGACGCTGATCTTGAGTTAGTTTGGCATTTCACCCACTAATGTTGGGGGGAGGGTAAGCTGATCCCAGGGGAAACTTCTCCCCGGAGCACCCATGTTGTTCTCACTCAGCATTATCCTCCTTAGAGACATTCAGGTTATCTTCTTAATGACTCTGGTTAATCGACTAATTAGTGATAAAATGCTCTAATGAGGTTTATGCTAATGACATATTAACGATATCTTAATTAGCCACGTAGTTACAACAGAAACCATAGAGACCTGTGTTAGTATCCATCTGTAATAAGAATTGAAGATGACTTTAGTATGTAACCTATAAAAGGCAGAGATACTGGTGGAAAAAGACAGACAACACTATCTCTCACCACAACACACTCACATCTGGGTTAGCTCCTTCTGGGTTAGCTGCTTCTGGGTTAGCTGCTTCTGGGTTAGCTGCTTCTGGGTTCGCTCCTTTCTGGGTTAGCTGCTTCTGGGTCAGCTGCTTCTGGGTCAGCTGCTTCTGGGTTAGCTGCTTCTGGGTTAGCTCCTTCTGGGTTAGCTCCTTCTGGGTTAGCTGCTTCTGGGTTCGCGCTCCTTTCTGGGTTAGCTGCTTCTGGGTCAGCTGCTTCTGGGTCAGCTGCTTCTGGGTTAGCTGCTTCTGGGTTAGCTCCTTCTGGGTTAGCTCCTTCTGGGTTAGCTGCTTCTGGGTTCGCTCCTTCTGGGTTAGCTGCTTCTGGGTGAGCTGCTTCTGGGTGAGCTCCTTCTGGGTGAGCTCCTTCTGGGTTAGTTCCTTCTGGGTTAGCTGCTTCTGGGTGAGCTGCTTCTGGGTGAGCTCCTTCTGAGTTAGCTTCTTCTGGGTTAGCTCCTTCTGGGTTAGCTTCTTCTGGGTTAGCTCCTTCTGGGTCAGCTCCTTCTGGGTTAGCTTCTTCTGGGTTAGCTCCTTCTGGGTTAGCTTCTTCTGGGTTAGCTCCATAACAAGTTCATCAATTCAGGTAATTACCAGGGTTTGTGTTCAATTCCAATTTAATTTTTAATTAAACATAACATTATTGAATTCACTCATGATACAATTCAAATTTCCACAATCTTCAAGTTTTGAAATTGAATTAGAATTCAGTAAATGGAATTGAGGTTATATATTTAAAAAATGGCTGCATGATTTATGTTCTATACTTCCAGTATAGGCTGTCTACACAGTGACATGATCAACATGAAAAGTCTGAGGGAATTGAACTCGAATTGGAATTTGTGGAATTGTTAGGGATACTGTTGAATTGGGAATTGAATTCTTGGAATTTACCTAGCATTGGAATTAAGAGGAATTGAATTCTTGGAATTTACCTAGCATTGGAATTAAGAGGAATTGAATTCTTGGAATTTACCTAGCATTGGAATTAAGAGGAATTGAATTCTTGGAATTTACTTAGCATTGGAATTAAGAGAAATTGAATTCTCTCTTAATTCAAAGACTGATTTGGAATTTGAATTTAATTACATTTCATTTACAGGGAGAGGGAATTCAATTATATCTGAATTTGTGGAATTAACCTCAACACTGATCAAATCTAATTGTATTTGTCACACACGTCGAATACAACAGGTGTGGAAATGCTTACAAGCCCTTAACCAACAATGCATTTCAAGATATGGAGTTGAGAAAATACATCTGCGCCCACGTCTCTCCCATAAATGTCAATAAATGACTGTGCACTTCCTCAAGGTTGCACTGGCCCCACTGAACGCTATACTGTTAGTCATTGTTAGCTTGCCTTTGTCGCTGTCACTTAATAATTCACTGTATTTTTAATATAACCGATGAATGCATTAATTACAGTGAATTATAAATGAATAAATGACTTCACACTACACCTTTTTAGAAATTAAATCCAAGCATCACTATCAAGGTTTTTCAAGCACCACACGACATTGCTATACTAAAACATGTCTTTGTTCTTTGAATAAAACACACACATTCCCTTAATCCCTACAGCAGAGCAGGAGAAAGGATAACAACGGCATGTTTAATAGTCAAATAATCTCCATTTAACAGGGCCTGAAACTTAAGTAGCCCTGGTCCAAACTGGTAATCAAGCTGACAGGAGTCATCCAGTTTGGCCCAGGGCAAGCCTCCACTGGGGATACTGTGGTGCTATAGTGTTGAGGGTTTAGAGTTCCGTGGGTTCCAGGTTGCCTTGGCGATAACTCCCCGGACAAAATCTGTGTGGTGTGACTCACCAAGTGGCTCTGGTCCCTCTCCAAGCAGCTCTGTACTTCCTGGCTAAGGGCAGTGAGCACTTCACTCAAGGGGGCCTTGACGGACCACACTGGTTTTCAGGTATGCAAGGCCATCCTCCTCATCAGATCAACATTAAATCTGTAATATCTAACTTTTTGGGCGACCTGACAAAATTCACATAGAAATGGGTGTAATAGATATGTCATTCGCATTGAAAGCAAGTCTAAGAAGATGTAGATCTGTTCTATGTGCACTATTTCTATGCTTTCTGTTCTTAAGTTTCGTTTTGCGTCTTTAACTTTGGGTTTTGTACACAGAACCAATAGAACACATCTATCTAGAGCTAATAGAACACATCCTTCTAGAACACATCTATCTAGAACCAATAGAACACATCTCTCTAGAACTAATAGAACACATCTTTTTAGAACACATCCATCTAGAACCAATAGAACACATCCATCTAGAACCAATAGAGCACATATATCTAGAACCAATAGAACACATCCATCTAGAACCAATAGAACACATCCATCTAGAACCAATAGAACACATCCATCTAGAACCAATAGAACACATCCATCTAGAACCAATAGAACACATCCATCTAGAACCAATAGAACACATCCATCTAGAACCAATAGAACACATCCATCTAGAACCAATAAAATACATTCATCTCGAACACATCTATCAAGAACCAATAGAACACATCCATCTAGAACCAATAGAACACATCCATCTAGAACCAATAGAACACATCCATCAAGAACCAATAGAACACATCCATCTAGAACCAATAGAACACATCCATCTAGAACCAATAAAATACATTCATCTAGAACCAATAGAACACATCTCTCTAGAACTAATAGAACACATCTTTTTAGAACACATCCATCTAGAACCAATAGAACACATCCATCTAGAACCAATAGAGCACATATATCTAGAACCAATAGAACACATCCATCTAGAACCAATAGAACACATCCATCTAGAACCAATAGAACACATCCATCTAGAACCAATAGAACACATCCATCAAGAACCAATAGAACACATCCATCTAGAACCAATAGAACACATCCATCTAGAACCAATAGAACACATCCATCAAGAACCAATAGAACACATCCATCTAGAACCAATAGAGCACATATATCTAGAACCAATAGAACACATCCATCTAGAACCAATAGAGCACATATATCTAGAACCAATAGAACACATCCATCTAGAACCAATAGAACACATCCATCTAGAACCAATAGAACACATCCATCTAGAACCAATAGAACACATCCATCTAGAACCAATAAAATACATTCATCTCGAACACATCTATCAAGAACCAATAGAACACATCCATCTAGAACCAATAGAACACATCCATCTAGAACCAATAGAACACATCCATCAAGAACCAATAGAACACATCCATCTAGAACCAATAGAACACATCCATCTAGAACCAATAGAACACATCCATCTAGAACCAATAAAATACATTCATCTAGAACCAATGGAACACATCTCTCTAGAACTAATAGAACACATCTTTTTAGAACACATCCATCTAGAACCAATAGAACACATCCATCTAGAACCAATAGAGCACATATATCTAGAACCAATAGAACACATCCATCTAGAACCAATAGAACACATCCATCTAGAACCAATAGAACACATCCATCTAGAACCAATAGAACACATCCATCAAGAACCAATAGAACACATCCATCTAGAACCAATAGAACACATCTCTCTAGAACTAATAGAACACATCTTTTTAGAACACATCCATCTAGAACCAATAGAACACATCTCTCTAGAACCAATAGAGCACATATATCTAGAACCAATAGAACACATCCATCTAGAACCAATAGAACACATCCACCTAGAACCAATAGAACACATCCATCTAGAACCAATAGAACACATCCATCAAGAACCAATAGAACACATCCATCTAGAACCAATAGAACACATCCATCTAGAACCAATAGAGCATATATATCTCGAACACATCTATCAAGAACCAATAGAACACATCTATTTAGATCCAATATAGCACATCTATCTAGAACCAATAGAACACATCCATCTAGAACCAATAAAATACATTCATCTAGAACACATCTATCTAGAACAAATAAAACACATCTATCTAGAGTACATATATCTAGAACCAATAGAACACTTCTATCTAGACCTAATAGAACACATCTATTTACAACCAATAGAACACATTATCTAGAACCAATAGAACACATATATCTAGAACCAATAGAACACTTATATCAAGACCTAATAGAACACATCTATTTAGAACCAATAGAACACATCTATCTAGAACCAATAGAACACATCCATCTAGAACCAATAGAACACAGTAAATAATCGCATGTCTCAAGTCATGCATATTCATATAATTCCAGTCCGAACTCAACTGTAAAGCCCCACCAACCCCAGATTGAGTGATATTAAAGAGGAATTCCAGCATTTGATATGTATCACTCTTACCTTGATTGTAGTTCCCCCAAACAGTTCTTTATATATTATGAAATTACTGTGATTATTGGTATTATTGGACTGTTGTGAAAACAATGGTTGAATTCTATCCACCTGGTTGAAAGGGGCTCCACATGACTTTGGCTCCATGCACTCAATGTTTCACGCACAAACACCGACCCAAAAGTCAATATTATCAAACAATTTTTGCAAGTGATACTGCCAGTGCACAGAGCAACAGGCATGTGGATTAAAGAAGAAATCATTTTTGCCAAAACGTGTACCAAGCTCATGATTACTGTTAATTTCAGTAAAACAGTCAATGCAGTTGTGATACAGAGGCAATTAGTGTTCCAACAAAGTACAGCAATCAGAGATTAATGGAACTACAAGGCCTATAGCAGCCCCTTTAGACCAGGTGATTAATGGAACTACAAGGCCTATAGCAGCCCCTCTAGACCAGGTGATTAATGGAACTACAGGGCCTATAGCAGCCCCTCTAGACCAGATTATTAATGGAAATACAGGGCCTATAGCAGCCACTCTAGACCAGGTGATTAATGGAACTACAAGGCCTATAGCAGTTCCTCTAGACCAGGTGATTAATGGAACTACAAGGCCTATAGCAGCCCCTCTAGACCAGGTGATTAATGGAACTACAGGGCTATAGCAGCCCCTCTATACCAGGTGATTAATGGAACTACAGGGCTATAGCTGCCACTCTAGACCAGGTGGTTAATGGAACTACAGGGCTATAGCAGCCACTCTAGACCAGGTGATTAATGGAACTACAGGGCCTATAGCAGCCACTCTAGACCAGGTGATTAATGTAACTACAAGGCCTATAGCAGCCACTCTAGACCAGGTGATTAATGGAACTACAGGGCCTATAGCAGCCACTCTAGACCAGGTGATTAATGGAACTACAGGGCCTATAGCAGCCACTCTAGACCAGGTGATTAATGGAACTACAGGGCCTATAGCAGCCCCTCTAGACCAGGTGGTTAATGGAACTACAGGGCCTATAGCAGTCCCTCTAGACCAGGTGATTAATGGAACTACAGGGCCTATAGCAGCCCCTCTAGACCAGGTGATTAATGGAACTACAGGGCTATAGCTGCCACTCTAGACCAGGTGGTTAATGGAACTACAGGGCTATAGCAGCCACACTAGACCAGGTGATTAATGGAACTACAGGGCCGATAGCAGCCCCTCTAGACCAGGTGATTAATGGAACTACAGGGCCGATAGCAGCCACTCTAGACCAGGTGATTAATGGAACTACAGGGCCTATAGCAGCCCCTCTAGACCAGGTGATTAATGGAACTACAGGGCGTAGCCCCTGATCCTACATCCTACTGCCCAATGGCTATCACTGCCACATTTGTGGCGATGCCTCAGGTTGCACACCCTGTTCTCTCATCAAGTGATTATATTTCTACCTATCAGACTATTCTAAAATTTAATCAAATGGGTATGAACAGGGGTAGGGGGGGGGGATACATCATCCGTATGCACTCAAATATCAAATGGGTATGAACAGGGGTAGGGGGGATACATCATCCGAATGCACTCAAATATCAAATGGGTATGAACAGGGGTAGGGGGGATACATCATCCGTATGCACTCAAATATCAAATGGGTATGAACAGGGGTAGGGGGATACATCATCCGTATGCACTCAAATATCAAATGGGTATGAACAGGGGTAGGGGGGATACATCATCCGAATGCACTCAAATATCAAATGGGTATGAACAGGGGTAGGGGGGAATACATCATCCGAATGCACTCAAATATCAAATGGGTATGAACAGGGGTAGGGGGGATACATCATCCGAATGCACTCAAATATCAAATGGGTATGAACAGGGGTAGGGGGGAATACATCATCCGAATGCACTCAAATATCAAATGGGTATGAACAGGGGTAGGGGGAATACATCATCCGAATGCACTCAAATATCAAATGGGTATGAACAGGGGTAGGGGGGGGATACATCATCCGAATGCACTCAAATATCAAATGGGTATGAACAGGGGTAGGGGGGGGAATACATCATCCGTATGCACTCAAATAGAAAATGGATGCTGTTTTCTCGCCGTTAGCCAGGTAGGCTACTCCGGTTTTTAGCAGTACACATGATAAATAAATACAGTAGCAGCTGAGATCCTCCTCTTTAAAAAAAATCATAAACCATCAAAACTGTCTGGGCTTATAAAAACACCTATTTCATTTCACGTATCAACCACTGCTTGAGAATCACGCAGCCTCTCGCTGTGTGACAGGTGATACTCCACCCAGTACTCTGTATGCCATGGGGCTCTCCTACCCTGTTCCTACAGCTACCCAGTACTCTGCATGCCATGGGGCTCTCCTACCCTGTTCCTACAGCTACCCAGTACTCTGTATGCCATGGGGCTCTCCTACCCTGTTCCTACAGCTACCCAGTACTCTGTATACCATGGGGCTCTCCTACCCTGTTCCTACAGCTACCCAGTACTCAATATGCCATGGGGCTCTCCTACCCTGTTCCTACAGCTACCCAGTACTCTGCATGCCATGGGGCGCTCCTACCCTGTTCCTACAGCTACCCAGTACTCTATGCCATGGGGCTCTCCTACCCTGTTCCTACAGCTACCCAGTACTCTGTATGCCATGGGGCTCTCCTACCCTGTTCCTACAGCTACCCAGTACTCTGCATGCCATGGGGCTCTCCTACCCTGTTCCTACAGCTACCCAGTACTCTGTATGCCATGGGGCTCTCCTACCCTGTTCCTACAGCTACCCAGTACTCTGTATGCCATGGGGCTCTCCTACCCTGTTCCTACAGCTACCCAGTACTCTGTATGCCATGGGGCTCTCCTACCCTGTTCCTACAGCTACCCAGTACTCTGTATGCCATGGGGCTCTCCTACCCTGTTCCTACAGCTACCCAGTACTCTGTATGTCATGGTCTTTCCAATCATGTTCCTACAGCTACCAAGCGCTTAATTTGGAAAACCAAGTGAAACGTATTTTCGGGGGGGGGAACATCCATAATAACATGTTTTCAAAAACAAAAACATATTTAATTAAACATGTCGACCAGCCCTTTATCTCTGCTCTGCTCGAGAAAAGGAATGAAGGAGATAAGAGTTGTGGTAGATGGAAAAACACAGTGATTAAATATTCTGTAACTAAAGCTGTGTCAACCTATTAATTATGAAAATATACAAAAAAAAATTAACGTCACGGTTCAAAATCAAATACACATTCACTATAATTGTAGGCTAAACTGTGAGCCGCCCTGCACAATCAATGGACCAACAGCATCGCCTAGGCTTATGGGTTCTCTCCCAGACTCATGGATAGGACGTTTGGAGCATTAGCGTGAGGTAACTAGTCCATCCAGTTGGTCAGTAATACAGTGCATACAAAAGGAGATTACTACAATTGGTTTAATTTTGGAGTATAGGCTATACCAATTATGTCCCAAAGACATATTGGTTAGAGCGTTGGATTAGTAACCGGAAGTTTGCAAGTTCAAATCCCCCTAGCTGACAAGGTACAAATCTGTCGTTCTGCCCCCTGAACAAGGCAGTTAACCCACTGATCCTAGGCAGTCATTGAAAATAAGAATTTGTTCTTAACTGACTTGCCTGGTTAAATAAAGGTTAAAAAAATAAATATTTGTTTTAATATTTATAATAATATTTGTTTTTCTGTCATGCATAATACAATGGCAAGACAAAGTATAAAATACAATTTTGAAATTATCTGGATTTCTATATAAATTGGTCATAAAATTAGATCTGATCTTCATCGAAGTCACAACAACAGATAAACACAGTGTGCTTAAACTAATAACACACAAATGATTGTATTTTTCTTGTCTATATTGAATACATCATTTAAACATTCACAGTGTAGGTTGGGAAAAGTATGTGAACTCCGAGGCTAATGACTTCTCCAAAAGCTAATTGGAGTCAGGAGTCGCTAACCTGGAGTCCAATCAATGTGATTGGAGAAGTTGGTTAGAGCTGCCTTGCCCTATAAAAAACACTCACAACATTTTGAGTTTGCGATTCACAAGAAGCATTGCCTGATGAGAACCATGCCTCGAACAAAAGAGATCTCAGAAGACCTAAGTTTAAGAATTGTTGACTTACATAAAGCGGGAAAGGGTTACAAAAGTATCTCTAAAAGCCTTGATGTTCATCAGTCCACGGTAAGACAAATTGTCTATAAATAGAGCACTGCTACTACTCTCCTTAGGAGTGGCCGTCCTGCAAAGATGACTGCAAGAGCCCAGAGCAGAATGCTCAATGAGGTTAAGAAGAATCCTAGAGTGTCAGCTAAAGACTTACAGAAATCTCTGGAACATGCTAACATCTCTGTTGACGAGTCTACGATACGTAAAACACTAAGCAAGAATGGTGTTCATGGGAGGACACCACGGAAGAAGCCACTGCTGTCCAATAAAAAACATTGCTGCACATCTGAAGTTCGCTAAGGAGCATCTGGATGTTGCACAGCGCTACAGGCAAAATATTCTGTGGACAGATTCAACTAAAGTGGAGTTGTTTGGAAGGAACACACAACACTATGTGTGGAGAAAAAAAGTCACAGCACACCAACATCAAAACCTCATCCCCACTGTAAAGTATGGTGGAGGGAGCATCATGGTTTGGGGCTGCTTTGCTGCCTCAGGGCCTGGACAGCTTGCTATCATCGACGGAAAAATCCATTCAAATGTTGATCAAGACATTTTGCAGGAGAATGTAAGGCTATCTGTCCGCCAATTGAAGCTCAACAGCCGTTGGGTGATGAAACAGGACAACAACCCAAAACACAGAAGTAAATCAACAACAGAATTGCTTCAACAGAAGAAAATACCCCTTCTGGATTGGCCCAGTCAGTCCTGACCTCAACCCAATTGAGATGCTGTAGCGTGACCTCAAGATAGCGGTTCACACCAGACATCCCAAGAATATTGCAATAGAGCCCTGAGTTCCAGGCCATTAGAACCTGATGGAGGGACAATAGAGCCCTGAGTACCAGGCCATTAGGACATGATGGAGGGACAATAGAGCCCTGAGTACAAGGCCATTAGGACATGATGGAGGGACAATAGAGCCCTGAGTTCCAGGCCATTAGAACCTGATGGAGGGACAATAGAGCCCTGAGTACCAGGCCATTAGGACATGATGGCGGGACAATAGAGCCCTGAGTACCAGGCCATTAGCACCTGATGGAGGGACAATAGAGCCCTGAGTTCCAGGCCATTAGCACCTGATGGAGGGACAATAGAGCCCTGAGTTCCAGGCCATTAGAACCTGATGGAGGGACAATAGAGCCCTGAGTACCAGGCCATTAGGACATGATGGCGGGACAATAGAGCCCTGAGTACCAGGCCATTAGGCCATTAGGACATGATGGAGGGACAATAGAGCCCTGAGTTCCAGGCCATTAGAACCTGATGGAGGGACAATAGAGCCCTGAGTACCAGGCCATTAGGACATGATGGAGGGACAATAGAGCACTGAGTACCAGGCCATTAGCACCTGATGGAGGGACAATAGAGCCCTGAGTACCAGGCCATTAGGACATGATGGAGGGACAATAGAGCCCTGAGTACCAGGCCATTAGCACCTGATGGAGGGACAATAGAGCTCTGAGTTCCAGGCCATTAGAACCTGATGGAGGGACAATAGAGCCCTGAGTACCAGGCCATTAGGACATGATGGCGGGACAATAGAGCCCTGAGTACCAGGCCATTAGGACATGATGGAGGGACAATAGAGCCCTGAGTTCCAGGCCATTAGAACCTGATGGAGGGACAATAGAGCCCTGAGTACCAGGCCATTAGGACATGATGGAGGGACAATAGAGCCCTGAGTACCAGGCCATTAGCACCTGATGGAGGGACAATAGAGCCCTGAGTTCCAGGCCATTAGAACCTGATGGAGGGACAATAGAGCCCTGAGTACCAGGCCATTAGGACCTGATGGAGGGACAATAGAGCCCTGAGTTCCAGGCCATTAGAAACTGATGGAGGGACAATAGAGCCCTGAGTACCAGGCCATTAGGACATGATGGAGGGACAATAGAGCCCTGAGTACCAGGCCATTAGCACCTGATGGAGGGACAATAGAGCCCTGAGTATCAGGCCATGGCTCTGACTCCATGTGTGGGTATGCAGATCAGAGAGCCACAGCAGCAGTGGGTTAACTGCCTTGTTCAGGGGAAGATCATCAGATTTTAACCTTGACAGCTCAGGGATTTGATCCAGGAAGCTTTCCGTTACTGGCCCAACGCAATAACCACTAGACTACCTGCGCCTCCGTAGGAAAGTACTCTGGACTTATAGTGGATGTGAGCTTTGATTGGAAACCAGTGGAGTGTGCAGAGGAATGGGGTGACATGGGAGAACTTCGGAAGGTTGAAACCAGGCGGGCTGGGGCGTTTGATGTCACATACATTCTTTTGGAGAGATTGGAAACCCAAATTGGTCTACACGGACATGTTCTGGCCTGGTTTAGGTCTTATCTGTCGGAAAGATATCAGTTTGTCGCTGTGAATGGTTTGTCCTCTGACAAATCAACTGTACATTTCCACATTGTTCCTCAAGGTTCTGTTTTTAGGACCACTATTGTTTTCACTATATATTTTACCTCTTGGGGATGTTATTCGAAAACATAATGTAAACTTTCACTGCTATGCGGATGACACACAGCTGTACATTTCAATGAAACACGGTTCCTGAAGCACCAAAATTGCCTCGCTAGAAGCATGTTCCAGACATAAGGAAGTGGATGGCTGCAAACTTTCTACTATTAAATCCCGGACAAAACAGAGATGCTTGTTCTAGGTCCCAAGAAACAAAGAGATCTTCTGTTGAATCTGACAATTAATCTTAATGGTTGTACAGTCGTCTCAAATAAAACTGTGAAGGACCTTCCTGGGGTTTACTCTGGACCCTGATCTCTCTTTTTATGAAGAACATATCAAGACCATTTATTGCGAGGACAGCTTTTTTCCATCTACGTAACATTGCAAAAATCAGAAACTTTCTGTCCAAAAATGATGCAGAAAAATTAATCCATGCTTTTGTCACTTCTAGGTTAGACTACTGCAATGCTCTATTTTCCGGCTACCCGGATAAAGCACTAAATAAACTTCAGTTAGTGCTAAATATCTGGTCCTAGAATCCTGACTAGAACCAAAAAACTTTGATCATATTACTCCAGTGCTAGCCTCTCTACACTGGCTTCCTGTCAAAGCAAGGGCTGATTTCAAGGTTTTACTGCTAACCTACAAAGCATTACATGGGCTTGCTTCCTACCTACCTCTCTGATTTGGTCCTGCCGTACATACCTATACGTACGCTACGGTCACAAGACGAGGCCTCCTAATTGTCCCTAGAATTTCTAAGCAAACAGCTGGAGGCAGGGCTTTCTCCTATAGAGCTCCATTTTTATGGAACGGTCTGCCTACCCATGTCAGAGACGCAAACTCGGTCTCAACCTTTAAGTCTTTACTGAAGACTCATCTCTTCAGTGGGTCATATGATTGAGTGTAGTCTGGCCCAGGAGTGGGAAGGTGAACGGAAAGGCTCTGGAGCAACGAACCGCCCTTGCTGTCTCTGCCTGGCCGGTTCCCCTTTTTTAGTCCACTGGGATTCTCTGCCTCTAACCCTGTTATCCGGGGGTTCTGAGTCACTGGCTTGCTGGGGCTCTCTCGTGCCGTCCCTGGGGGGCTGCGTGTGAGCAGGTGCGTCACCTGGGTGGGTTGATTCACTGTTGTGGTCGGCCTGTCTGTTTTCCCCCCCCTTTGGGTTGTACCGTGTCGGAGATCTTTGTGGGCTATACTCGGCCTTGTCTCAGGATGGTAAGTTGGTGGTTGTAGATTTCCCTCTAGTGGTGTGGGGGCTGTGCTTTGGCAAAGTGGGTGGGGTTATATCCTTCCTGTTTGGCCCTGTCCGGGGTGTCCTCGGATGGGGCCACAGTGTCTCCTGACCCCTCCTGTCTCAGCCTCCAGTATTTATGCTGCAGTAGTTTATGTGTCGGGGGGCTGAGGGTCAGTTTGTTTATCTGGAGTACTTCTCCTGTCCTATTCGGTGTCCTGTGTAAATCTAAGTGTGCTGTTCTCTAATTCTCTCCTTCTCTCCTTCTTTCTCTCTCTCGGAGGACCTGAGCCCTAGAACCATGCCCCAGGACTACCTGACATGATGACTCCTTGCTGTCCCCAGTCCACCTGGCCATGCTGCTGCTCCAGTTTCAACTGGCCTGGGCCCTAGGACCATGTCCCAGGACTACCTGACATGAGGACTCCTTGCTGTCCCCAGTCCACCTGGCCATGCTCCTGCTCCAGTTTCAACTGTTCTGCCTTGCTATTATTCAACCATGCTGGTCATTTATGAACATTTGAACATCTTGGCCACGTTCTGTTATAATCTCCACCCGGCACAGCCAGAAGAGGACTGGCCACCCCACATATGCTCTCTCTATCTCTCTTTCTTTCTCTCTCTCGGAGGACCTGAGCCCTAGGACCGTGCCCCAGGACTACCTGACATGATGGCTCCTTGCTGTCCCCAGTCCACCTGACTGTGCTGCTGCTCCAGTTTCAACTGTTCTGCCTTATTATTATTTGACCATGCTGGTCATTTATGAACATTTGAACATCTTGGTCATTTTCTGTTATAATCTCTACCCGGCACAGCCAGAAGAGGACTGGCCACCCCACATAGCCCGGTTCCTCTCTAGGTTTCTTCCTAGGTTTTGGCCTTTCTAGGGAGTTTTTCCTAGCCACCGTGCTTTTACACCTGCATTGTTTGCTGTTTGGGGTTTTAGGCTGGGTTTCTGTACAGCACTTTGAGATATCAGCTGATGTACGAAGGGCTATATAAATAAATTTGATTTGATTTGATTTGACATACGGGGAGCCCAGCCGACAGCCAGTTGCTGTAGTCCAGACAGGGACGCAGTCTACGGATGTTGAAGAGCATGAACCTGCAGGAGCGAGTCACAGCTTTGATGTTTGCAGAGAACGACAGGGGGTTGTCCAGGGTCACTCAGAGGCCGACACTGTATTAGTATGTGTATTTATTATGGATCCACATTAGTTCCTGTCAAGGCAGCAGCTACACTTCCTGGGGTTTATTATGGATCCACATTAGTTCCTGTCAAGGCAGCAGCTACACTTCCTGGGGTTTATTATGGATCCCCATTAGTTCCTGCCAAGGCAGCAGCTACTCTTCCTGGGGTTTATTATGGATCCCCATTAGTTCCTGTCAAGGCAGCAGCTACTCTTCCTGGGGTTTATTATGGATCCCCATTAGTTCCTGTCAAGACAGCAGCCACTCTTCCTGGGGTTTATTGTGAATATCAATTAGTTCCTGCCAAGGCAGCAGCTATTCTTCCTGGGGTTTATTATGGATCCCCATTAGTTCCTGTCAAGACAGCAGCTACTCTTCCTGGGGTTTATTATGGATCCCCATTAGTTCCTGCCAAGGCAGCAGCTACTCTTCCTGGGGTTTATTATGGATCCCCATTAGTTCCTGCCAAGGCAGCAGCCACTCTTTCTGGGGTTAATTATGGATGCTCATCAGTTATTGCCAAGGCAGCATCTAATCTTCCTGGGGTCCAGCAAAATTAAGACAGTTATACATTTTTAACAACATTACAATACATACACAACAGATTTCACAAAATACTAAGTGTGTGTCCTCAGACCTCTACTCCACATATCTACAACACAAAATACACGTGATGTACGTGTTGTAACGGTTTTGACTTGAGGTTATTATTTATAGGGGTGCCAGGTAGGTTGTGCCTACCAGAGAAAACATTGGTTTCTCCTTTTAGTTTGGGTGGGAATGAGTCCCATCTGGTCCGTCAAGTCTACACCAATACAAAGGACTTATGTAAAAGTCAGGATGGAAATAAACTTTTCATAAACCCTTAAAACATTGGAAAGAACTTCAAAAAACAACTATATTCTATAACTATATACTAGATTGCCAACAATTGTTGTATTAGCAACAACAATGATTACACACACACACATATATAATAATATCACAATGAGTTCTGGTTCCTCCAGAAATGTCCTGTACCTCGGGCCTAAAAAGAGTCCAGCCCGGTAAAGGAGTTCAGTGAACTCAAGTGACTTTTGTCACGCAATGTTTGTCCGTTCATTCAGTGTAGCGTAAACCCAGTATTAAACATACAATCAATATAACAATTATTTTACCACAGAACTTTAAAGCATATCAACTCTTATTAAGTCCTCAACTACAACTAACTACATAAATCATCACAGTATACCTCACATCAAAACAAATGAAATACCGTATACAAAAAGGTTGTAGTCAGTCGGTCAGTCAGACAATCCGCCAATAGATCTCCAGCGGAGAAAGCGCAAAGAGTGGCTCCGATCCTGGGAAAACTTTCTTAGGCTACAAAACACACGTTTTACAGCAACAAAACAACGGAATAGAGAAGCTTCGGGAACTGAGGGTTGAACACATCCTCATTCACGTCTCCATCACAACCCCACTTTTTCGCGGGTGAAGCTGGCTATTTAATTGGGAATTAAAGGGAAAGCGCCCTATTGGAAGGAGCTGCACTGAGACGGTTCTGAAAAATTCAGGGCCGTCACAGTGTGTGTGTAGTGCGTATGTTCTTGTAAGTTTGTATGCATGTGTCTGTGACTCCATTTTGTTGGTTCCAGCCTACAGACAGAAACTAAAACCAGATGCTTCCGCGCTCAGGTCTGTCCAACGCTGGTCCGACCAATCTGATTCAACGCTTCAAGATTGCTTCGATCACGTGGATTGGGATATTTTCCGCATTGCGTCAAACAACAACATTGACGAATAAGCTGATTCGGTGAGCGAGTTCATTAGCAAGTGCATTGGCGATGTCGTACCCATAGCAACTATTAAAACATTCCCAAACCAGAAACCATGGATCGATGACAGCATTCGCGGGATACTGAAAGAGCGAACTGCTTTTAACCAGAGCAAGGTGTCTGGAAACATGACCGAATACAAACAGTGTAGCTACTCCCTCCGCAAGGCAATCAAACAAGCTAAGCGTCAGTATAGAGACAAAGTAGAGTCACAATTCAACGGCTCAGACACAAGAGGTATGTGGCAGGGTCTACAGTCAATCACGGATTACAAAAAGAAAACCAGCCCCGTCGCGGACCAGGATGTCTTGCTCCCAGACAGACTAAACAACTTCTTTGATCGCTTTGAGGACACCGACACGGCCCGCTACCAAAACCTGCAGACTCTCCTTCACTGCAGCCGACGTGAGTAAAACATTTAAACGTGTTAACCCTCGCAAGGCTGCAGGCCCAGACGGCATCCCCAGCCGCGTCCTCAGAGAATGCGCAGACCAGTTGGCTGGTGTGTTTACGGACATATTCAATCAATCCTTATCCCAGTCTGCTGTTCCCACATGCTTCAAGAGGGCCATCATTATTCCTGTTCCCAAGAATGCTAAGGTAACTGAGCTAAACGACTACCGCCCCGTAGCACTCACTTCCGTCATCATGAAGTGCTTTGAGAGACTAGTCAACACTGCACACTGCACTAACCCATCTGGACAAGAGGAATACCTATGTTAGAATGCTGTTCATCGACTCCAGCTCGGCATTCAACACCATAGTACCCTCCAAACTCGTCATCAAGCTCGAGACCCTGGGTCTCGACCCCGCCCTGTGCAACTGGGTACTGGACTTCTTGACGGGCCGCCCCCAGGTGGTGAGGGTAGGTAACAACATCTCCACCCCGCTGATCCTTAACACTAGGGCTCCACAAGGGTGTGTTCTGAGCCCTCTCCTGTACTCCCTGTTCACCACGACTGCATGGCCACGCACACCTCCAACTCAATCATCAAGTTTGCAGGCGACACCACAGTGGTAGGCTTGATTGCCAACAATGACGAGACAGCCTACAGGGAGGAGGTGAGGGCCCTCGGAGTGTGGTGTCAGGAAAATAACCTCACACTCAACGTCAACAAAAGAATGTGCAGCAGCGCCTCTTCAACCTCAGGAGGCTGAAGAAATTTGGCTTGTCACCAAAAGCACTCAAACTTTTACAGATACACAATCGAGAGCATCCTCTCGGGCTGTATCACCGCCTGGTACGGCAACTGCTCCGCCCACAACCGTAAGGCTCTCCAGAGGGTAGTGAGGTCTGCACAACACATCACCGGGGCAAACTACCTGCCCTCCAGGACACCTACACCACCCGTTATCACAGGAAGGCCATAAAGATCATCAAGGACAACAACCACCCGAGCCACTGCCTGTTCACCCCGCTATCATCCAAAAGGCGAGGTCAGTACAGGTGCATCAAGGCAGGAACCGAGAGACTGAAAAACAGCTTCTATCTCAAGGCCATCAGACTGTTAAACAGCCACCACTAACATTGAGTGGCTGCTGCCAACATACTGACTCAACTCCAGCCACTTTAATAATGGAAAAAATTGATGTAAAAAATATATCACTAGCCACTTTAAACAATGCCACTTAATATAATGTTTACATACCCTACATTACTCATCTCATATGTATATACTGTACTCGATACCATCTACTGCATCTTGCCTATGCCGTTCTGTACCATCACTCATATATATTTATGTACATATTTTTCATCCTTTTACACTTGTGTGTGTATAAGGTAGTAGTTTTGTAATTATTAGGTTAGATTACTCGTTGGTTACTACTGCATTGTCGGAACTAGAAGCACGAGCATTTCGCTACACTCGTATTAACATCTGCTAACCATGTGTATGTGACAAATAAAATTTGATTTGATGTTTGTGTCTTCACAGTCCCCGCTGTTCCATAAGGTGTATTTTTATCTGTTATTTAAATCTAATTTTACTGCTGCATCAGTTACTTGATGTGGAATAGAGTTCCATGTAGTCATGGTTCTATGTAGTACTGTGGAATAGAGTTCCATGTAGTAATGGATATATGTAGTACTGTGGAATAGAGTTCCATGTAGTCATGGATATATGTTGTACTGTGGAATAGAGTTCCATGTAGTCATGGATATATGTTGTACTGTGGAATAGAGTTCCATGTAGTCATGGATATATGTTGTACTGTGGAATAGAGTTCCATGTAGTCATGGATATATGTTGTACTGTGGAATAGAGTTCCATGTAGTCATGGATATATGTTGTACTGTGGAATAGAGTTCCATGTAGTCATGGATATATGTTGTACTGTGCGCCTCCGAAGGCATGACCTCTGATGGCATGTTTTTGTGGGGTATGCATGGGTGTCAACATGTCAATACCTCTCACAAATACAAGGAGCGATGAAATCAATCTATCCTCCACTTTGAGCCAGGAGAGATTGACGTGCATATTATTAATGTTAGCTCTCTGTGTACATCCAAGGACCAGCTGTGATGCCCTAAGTGAGCCATTTGCAATTTTCCTAAGTCCCTCTTTGTGGCACCTGACCAAACAACTGAACAGAAGACCAGGTGCGACCAAATTAGGCCCTGTAGGACCTGCCTTGTTGATGGTGTTGTTAAGAAGGCAGAGAAGCACTTTATCATGGACAGACTTCTCCCCATCTTAGCTCCTGTTGTGGCAATATGTTTTGACCATGACCGTTTACAATCCAGTGTTGGATGAAAAACGTTCCCATTTTAAACAAGATATTTTGTCACGAAAAGATGCTCGACTATGCATATCATTGACAGCTTTGGAAAGAAGACACTCTGATGTTTCCGAAACTGCAAAGATATTGTCTGTGAGTGTCACAGAAGTGATGTTACAGGCAAACCCAGATAAAATCCAACCAGGAAGTGCCGCATTTTTTAAAACCGCTTCATGCCAATGACTCCTTATATGGCTGTGAATGAGCTACGAATGAGCTTACGTTTTCCACGTTTTCCCCAAGGTGTCTACAGCATTGTGACGTCTTTAAAGGCATGTCCCTTGAAGAATGGCTGTAAGGGGCCTAGACAGCTGCCCTGGGGAATTCCTGATTGTATCTGCATAATGTTGGAGAGGCTTCCATTGAAGAACACCTTCTGTGTTCTGTTAGACAAGTAACTCTTGATCTACAATATAGCAGGGGGTGTAAAGCCATAACACAAGTTTTACCAGAAACAGACTATGATCGATAATGTCCAAAGCTGCACCAAAGTCTAACTAAACAGCTCCCACAATCTTTTTATCATCAATTAGTCTCAGCCAATCATCATCAATTTGTGTAAGTTCTGTGCTTGTTGAATGTTCTTCCCTATAAGCATGCTGAAAGTCTTTTGTCAATTTGTTAAAAGGCCTCCCGGGTGGCGCAGTGGTTAAAAGCACTGCAGCGCAGTGCAAGTTGTGCCACCAGAGTCTCTAGGTTCGAGCCCAGAATCTGGCGAGGTGGTCTAAGGCACTGCATGGCAGTGCAAGTTGTGCCACCTGGGTTCGAGCCCAGGATCTGTCGCAGCCGGCCGCGACCGGAAGGTCAATGGGGCGACGTACAATTGGCCTAGCGTCGTCCGCGTTAGGGAGGGTTTGGCCGGTAGGGATATCTGGCCAATGAAAAAATTATTAAAAGCAGTTGGCAATATCGGTTTGTTTTGTGATGAATGAGACCTCTGATTCAACGAATGATGGAGTGGAGTTTACCTTTTTTCCCATAATGTCATTTAAGTAGCTCCAAAGCTTTTCACTATCATTCTTTATATCATTTATCTTTGTTTCATAGTGTAGTTTCTTCTTCTTTTTCTTCAGTTTAGTCACATGATTTCTCAATTTGCAGTACTTTTGCCAAATGACTTATTTTCTATTCCTTTGCCTCATCCCTCTCAACTATACCATTTTTCAATTCCTCATCAATCAAACAGGGATTTAACCGTTTATACAGTCATTTTCTTAATGGGTTCATGCTTATTAGTAACTGGGATAAGACATTTCATAAATGTGTCAAGTGTCGCGTCTGGTTGCTCCTCATTACACACCACAGACCAGCAGCGTCTGGTTGCTCCTCATTACACACCACAGACCAGCAGCGTCTGGTTGCTCCTCATTACACACCACAGACCAGCAGCGTCTGGTTGCTCCTCATTACACACCACAGACCAGCAGCGTCTGGTTGCTCCTCATTACACACCACAGACCAGCAGCGTCTGGTTGCTCCTCATTACACACCACAGACCAGCAGCGTCTGGTTGCTCTCATTACACACCATGTACCAATAAATAGTTACAGTTTGAAGCTTTCTCTTGAGTGGGCAAGCCTGATGAAAGCCAGTCAATATTTAGATCACCCAGAAAATCTACCTCTATTGACATCACATACATCATCAAGCATTTCACACACGTTATCTAGATACTGACTGTTAGCATTTGGTGGCCTATTGCAGCATCCCGCCAGAACGGGCTTTAGGTGAGGCAAACAAACCTGTAGACATCAACTCAGCAAAAAAAAGAAACGTCTCTTTTTTCAGGACCCTGTCTTTCAAAGATAATTCGTAAAAATAACTTCACAGATCTTCATTATAAAGGGTTTAAACACTGTTTCCCATGCTTGTTCAATTAACCATAAACAATTAATGAACATGCACCTGTGGAATGGTCGTTAAGACACTAACAGCTTACAGATGGTAGGCAATTAAGGTTACAGTTATGAAAAGACACTAAAGAGGCCTTTCTACTGACTCTGAAAAACACCAAAAGAAAGATGCCCAGGGTCCCTGCTCATCAGTGTGAACGTGCCTTAGGCATGCTGCAAGGAGGCATGAGGACTGCAGATGTGGCCAGGGCAATAAATTGCAATGCCCGTACTGTGAGACACCTAAGACAGCACTACAGGGAGACAGGACGGACAGCTGATCATCCTCGCAGTGGCAGACCACGTGTAACAACACCTGCACAGGATCGGTACATCCGAAAACCACAGGTACAGGATGGCAACAACAACTGCCCGAGTTACACCAGGAATGCACAATCCCTCCATCAGTGCTCAGAATGTACTCAATAGGCTGAGAGAGGCTGGACTGAGGGTTTGTAGGCCTGTTGTAAGGCAGATCCTCACCAGACTTCACTGGCAACAACGTTGCCTATGGGCACAAACCCACTGTTGCTGGACCGGACATGACTGGCAAAAAGTTATCTTACAGACGAGGAGCGGTTTTGTCTCACCAGGGATGATTGTCGGATTCGCGTTTATCATCGAATCAATGAGTGTTACACCGAGGCCTGTACTCTGGAGCAGGATCGATTTGGAGGTGGAGGGGCCGTCATGGTCTGGGGCGGTGTGCCACAGCATTATCAGATTGAGCTTGTTGTCATTGCAGGCAATCTCAATGCTGTGCGCTACAGGGAAGACATCCTCCTCCCTCATGTGGTACCCTTCATGCTTGCTCATCCTGACATGACCCTCCAGCATGACAATGCCACCAGCCATACTGCTCATTCTGTGCGTGATTTCCTGCAAGACAGGAATGTCAGTGTTCTGCCATGGCCAGCAAAGAGCCCGGATCTCAATCCCATTGAGCACGCCGGGGACCTGTTGGATCGGAGGGTGAGAGCTAGGGCCATTCCCCACAGAAATGTCCGGGAGCTTGCAGGTGCTTTGGTGGAAGAGTGGGGTAACATCTCACAGCAAGAACTGGCATCTGGTGCAGTCCATGAGAAGATGCACTGTAGCTGGTGGCCACACCAGATACTGACTGTTACTTTTGATTTTGACCCCCCCTTTGTTCAGTGACACATTATTCAATTTCTGTTAGACACATGTCTGTGGAACTTGTTCAGTTTATGTCTCGGTTGTTGAATCTTATGTTCCACCTTTGGCATTTCTGTCGATGTTATAACCTTGTATTGCTACCACTGTATCATCAAAGGTATTATCTAAGTGAGTTTCAGAGATTGTTAGAATATGAATGTCATCTGTTACTAGCAAATGATTGATTTCATGAACCTTTTTTCTTAAGCTACATATTTTAAAGTAGGCAATTTCTTTGCACTTTTCTGGGATGTTTGGTTGTTTTCATTACTTTACTGGGAAGCTCAGCAGAAGTAGACATGCTCATGTTATTTATGTTAGTGCAGGGTGAGCTGCACACAGTGGACTTCCTACTCAGTGCTAACAATATAACTCTGGTTCATAGGCACATCATTACTGCACACAACAGCTGTAGGATCAGCAGAGGCATTCAGGGCAGTAAGAGTGACATAAATTAGGTTACTTACATTGTGTCTTCCAACTCCCCTGGGATAATTTACATTTTCTGAATCATTATGATGACTCAGCGACAAAACGGTAGGGATTAACTGAGCTGGGCTTGGATCATTGATAAGCCATTGTCTCAACGCAGCATCGTAATGCTGTGAAAGGATCCATGAACCCAAATGATTTGGGTGGATCCCATCCTCCTTACAATACAAGCTTTGTATCCAGAAGGCAGTGGTGTAAACTATTTAACTAAAAATACTGTAACTTAAAGTACTGCTTAAGTACTGGCATTTTTTTGTTAGGTATCTGTTCTTTACTTTACTATTTATATTTTTGACACCTTTTACTCAAACTACATTCCTAAACAAAAGAATGTACTTTTTACTTCATACATTGTCCCTGACACCCAAAAGCAGGACAGGAAAATGGTCAAATTCACTCACTTATCAGGAGAACATGCCTCCGATCTGGAGGACTCACTACATTTACATTTAAGTCATTTAGCAGATGCTCTTATCCAGAGCGACTTACAAATTGGTGCATTCACCCTATGACATCCAGTGGAACAGTCACTTTACAATAGTGCATCTAAAACTTAAGGGGGGGGGGTGAGGCTCACTAAACACACATGCATTGTTTGTAAATGATGTCTGCATATTGTAGTGTGCCCCTGTCTATCCATAAAAATAAAGCATAGAGAAAATGGTGCTTTCTGATGTACTTATTATAAGTCATTTGAAATTATTTATGCTTGTACTTTTACATTTGATACTTAAGTATATTTCTGCAGTTACATTTATTTTTCACATTTAAGTATATTTAAAACCAAATACTTTTAGACTTTTACTCAAGTAGTGTTTTTCTGGGTGAATTTCACTGCTCTTTAAGGCGCTAAACAGCTGGGTCTTCAGGCCTGCTCTTTAAGGGGTTAAACAGCCTATATTAATGTATCTTCAGTCCTACTATACAAGGGGCTATATTAATGTATCTTCAGTCCTACTCTTCAAGGGGCTATATTAATGTATCTTCAGTCCTACTCTTCAAGGGGCTATATTAATGTATCTTCAGTCCTACTCTTCAAGGGGCTATATTAATGTATCTTCAGTCCTACTCTTCAAGGGGCTATATTAATGTATCTTCAGTCCTACTCTTCAAGGGGCTATATTAATGTATCTTCAGTCCTACTCTTCAAGGGGCTATATTAATGTATCTTCAGTCCTACTCTTCAAGGGGCTATATTAATGTATCTTCAGTCCTACTCTTCAAGGGGCTATATTAATGTATCTTCAGTCCTACTCTTCAAGGGGCTATATTGCTGCATCTTCCCATCTCAAAGTGTATTGCAGAAGTTGAACAAGGTGCCGTTTACCTACAGTGCCACATACACAAACGGCGACTGAAGTCAAATAAGGATCTGTTTGCCTGTGGTCCTGTGGTCCGGGCCTGTGGTCCGGGTCTGTGGTCCGGGCCTGTGGTCCGGGCCTGTGGTCCGGGCCTCCGGGCCTGCGGTCCGGGCCTGTGGTCCGGGTCTGCGGTCCGGGCCTGCGGTCCGGGTCTGCGGTCCGGGTCTGCGGTCCGGGCCTGCGGTCCGGGCCTGCGGTTCGGGTCTGTGGTCCGGGTCTGTGGTCCGGGTCTGTGGTCCGGGCCTGTGGTCCGGGTCTGTGGTCCGGGTCCGCGGTCCGGGTCCGTGTCCTTCCTATTAAACATTAATAGGAATGATCAAATGTAGAGAGGTCCATGTGGGGCTGACCCCAGGATGACGGAGGGAGAGAGGGCGTGACCCCAGGATGACGGAGGGAGAGAGGGCGTGACCCCAGGATGACGGAGGGAGAGAGGGCGTGACCCCAGGATGATGGAGGGAGAGAGGGCGTGACCCCAGGATGATGGAGGGAGAGAGGGCGTGACCCCAGGATGACGGAGGGAGAGAGGGCGTGACCCCAGGATGAGGGAGGGAAAGAGGGCGTGACCCCAGGCTGGCCCCAGGATGAGGGAGGGAAAGAGGGCGTGACCCCAGGCTGACCCTAGGATGAGGGAGGGAAAGAGGGCGTGACCCCAGGCTGACCCCATGATGAGGGAGGGAAAGAGGGCGTGACCCCAGGATGAAGGAGGGAAAGAGGGCGTGACCCCAGGCTGACCCCAGGATGAGGGAGGGACAGAGGGCGTGACCCCAGGATAAGGGAGAGAGAGAGGGCGTGACCCCAGGCTGACCCCAGGATGAGGAAGGGAGAGAGGGTGTGACCCCAGGCTGACCCCAGCATGAGGGAGGGAGACCTTTTCTCAATTCTCAACTCCTGCCTCCTCTCTCTCGCCTCCTTTTCGATAAAAAAAGTCCAACGTAAACAAGGAGAGAAGGGCGACGAGAAGGAAAGTGGTCAATAATGCGCATCATCAGGCTAATTACATTTACAGGGGGTGGATCCCCCCCCAAAAAAGACATTTTATAGATAAAACTATGAGTAGCATATCGTTTTTAAACGTGTGCATGCCATTCTCCTATTAAACACCCCCTCCCCTAAAAAAAAGGAGGTGTAGCAGATTTCAAAACCCTTCCACGGTGACCTCAGCTAGGATTACATTACTATCCTTGATTAAAAAGATGGCTATTTCGGAGGAGAGGACGCTCTTTCGTTGAAAGAGTGGAAAGAGTGAGGAGATGAGGAACTAGAGGTAGAGAGGAGAAGTAAAGGGGTTGAGGAGAGGGGGAAGTGTGTGTGTCTGTATCTATGTGGTCGTGTATGTATGCGTGTGTTCCTGGCCTTCAACCTAATCTCCAATGTTTGTCCTGAACCTGAAATAATAACATTTAATTATATATATATATATATATTCGATTCCCGGGACCACCCATACGTAGAATGTATGCACACATGACTGTAAGTCGCTTTGGATAAAAGCGTCTGCTAAATGGCATATATTATTATTATTATTATTATTATTATATATATATATATATATATACACACATTTATTTTGTGTCTCTTTTTTAGCATGGTTATCATGTTCTTGGGTTGAATGTCTGGGAGACCGGAAGAACATCAATTAAATCCCTGAACTATTCAGCTAAGGTTGCGTTGCTATGGATACGGCTATTGTCTTACTGTTGGAATGTGCTCTTCCCATAGCAACGACTCTGACATGAGGATAATGCAGTAACGTACTGATATTTTGTTCTACTATCATCAATATCTTATATTTTTGTATGGTTTTGTATTTATTAATCTGTTCCAATGGAGAGTCAGACCAAGAAAACATGACCACATTGAAACCATGTGGGTATTCGGTAGGCACGGGCTAGTCCACACCAAGTCCATACCAAGTCCACACCAAGTCCATACCAAGTCCACAACAAGTCCAACATGGGCTAGTCCACACCAAGTCCAAACCAAGTCCACACCAAGTCCAACATGGGCTAGTCCACACCAAGTCCAACATGGGCTAGTCTACACCAAGTCTAACATGGGCTAGTCCACACCAAGTCCACACCAAGTCCAACATGGGCTAGTCTACACCAAGTCCACACCAAGTCCAACATGGGCTAGTCCACACCAAGTCCACACCAAGTCCAACATGGACTAGTCCACACCAGGTCCAACATGGGCTAGTCCACACCAAGTCCACACCAAGTCCAACATGGACTAGTCCACACCAAGTCCAACATGGGCTAGTCCACACCATGTCCACACCAAGTCCAACACGGGCTAGTCCACACCAAGTCCACACCAAGTCCAACATGGGCTAGTCCACACCAAGTCCAAAAGCCATGGTATCACATTGAGGAGACTGGTGAGAGATGCCACAGCTGAGGTGCTAGATGGCATTGTGCAACTGGTGGACGTCATCGTCAGTTCCCCACTACAGAGGTAACACTGCCCACAGCCTTGAAACAATCTATGTTGATATGCATTACAATGTTGAGGCTAGTTATTAGTTAGAATTTAAACTAAACCTTTTTTTACATGGCTATTTACTGTGTAGGATTTGTTATTGTCTACATTTGGAGTGCAGGAGTTTGGAATTGAGTAATTTTATGGAGATATTTAGTCAGATACAAAACATAAACAATAAAATAATTATTTTTCAGGGTGTCCTTAGTTGTCCTTAGTAGAATTGATGCAGAGTCTTAAAGGAAAAGGTTCCCAATTGTTTTTCTCACATGTATTCATTCAACCCACTGTTAAAACTCTCAGAAAATGTCATTGACAACTTATTTAAGAAATCTTACTTGAAGCTCTCAAGTGAAATGTTTATTCTTTGGCAATTGCCTTCAAAACTTGTAGTCTTTGCAGCCAACTTTGCTCGCTTTGACAGCATTTGGGTAAAGCTGGTGGACCAGTTTTGAAGTTGAAGGAGTTGAGGAGGCTACTTCAAGCTTAGTTGCACAAACAATAATTTTGTTACTAAGGCATGTGTATCGCTGTAGGTAATATGCACCCAGTGACAGTTTTCATGCCCTCATTTAGCTCGATAGAGGTGGAGGGATCATTCCGCAATGCATTGTGGGAATCGAAGGCCTGGGAGACAGGCCAAGCTCGACGGTCGCGAGGACAAAATATTACGTTTTTTTGACGGACAGTGGTCGTTATTCTAGATTTGCCTACAACATCCACTACCGTTCTTAAGTTTGGGGTCACTTAGAAATGAGTCAAGATCACTTTCACAGTCAAATAGCAAGCTGACATCTTATACTAATGTATAAAAAAAAACATTACCCTAGTAAAAACAGTTCTGTAGGAATGAGGTTTGTGCGGTAGGCCTAATATTATTATAGCATTTTGTCTATATGTCTGACCTGCCAATATTGTTCTTCTCAGACCATATTATTTCAAAACTTGAGCTTTGACGCAAAATAGATCAGTTGGTGTAGCAATTGCAAGGTACAGCTGAACATAAATTGAAATAATTAGCTTTTTTATTTTACTGGACTGATGGTCATGCTTTGAAGACAACTGCTCTAGAAAGAGCCCAGAGTTTCCGACTTGGAATGCCTAGTTGGATGACCGTTTTTGAGTTTCCAGTTGTGTTGAATGCACTGAATTCTGAGATTTGAGTTCCCATTTGTTTTGAACAAGGCATTAGTATCTGCGGAAGGAGGGATAGAGCAGCAGAGGCTGCTCATGGTCCCTGCTCTCTCCTTCCTTTCATCCGGTGGAACTGACCAGAGAGGGGACACAGTCTTCCACCTGATAGAAAACCTTGAGTCGCTCTGCATCTGCCTCATGCACAAATTCATGTTGTTACTATGACCAGAGAAAGTTAAATATTCCTTAATACTAAAAAGGACATGACGAGCTGCTAATAATGAATAAAAATGCAGGGATATGCATATACTTGGTTACTCATTCATTGCAGCTGAAGTGAGAGGTGGGAGAAGTGTGTTTTGTAATAGTGTTGATTAAAAACTTAAACATGAACTCATAAAACCAGAAACTCAAATCAAATCAAATTTATTTATATAGCCCTTTGTACATCAGCTGATATCTCAAAGTGCTGTACAGAAACCCAGCCTAAAACCCCAAACAGCAAGCAATGCAGGTGTAGAAGCACGGTGGCTAGGAAAAACTCCCTAGAAAGGCCAAAACCTAGAGGAACCAGGCTATGTGAGGTGGCCAGTCCTCTTCTGGCTGTGCCGGGTGGAGATTATAACAGAACATGGCCAAGATGTTCAAATGTTCATAAATGACCAGCATGGTCAATAAAATAAGGCAGAACAGTTGAAACTGGAGCAGCAGCATGGCCAGGTGCACTGGGGACAGCAAGGAGTCATCATGTCAGGTAGTCCCGACTGTTCCACTGGATGTCATAAGGTGAATGCACCAATTTGTAAGTCGCTCTGGATAAGAGCGTCTGCTAAATGACTTAAATGTAATGTAAATGTAAAAAGTCCAACATGGACTAGTCCACACCAGGTCCAACATGGGATAGTCCACACCAAGTCCAACATGGACTAGTCCACACCAAGTCCAACATGGGCTAGTCCACACCATGTCCACACCAAGTCCAACACGGGCTAGTCCACACCAAGTCCAACATGGACTAGTCCACACCAAGTCCAACATGGGCTAGTCCACACCATGTCCACACCAAGTCCAACACGGGCTAGTCCACACCAAGTCCACACCAAGTCCAACATGGGCTAGTCCACACCAAGTCCAACATGGGCTAGACCACACCAAGTCCAACATGGACTAGTCCACACCAAGTCCAACATGGACTAGTCCACACCAAGTCCAACATGGGCTAGTCCACACCAAGTCCAACATGGGCTAGTCCACACCAAGTCCAACATGGGCTAGTCCACACCAAGTCCAACATGGGCTAGTCCACACCAAGTCCAACATGGGCTAGTCCACACCAAGTCCAACATGGGCTAGTCCACACCAAGTCTAACATGGGCTAGTCCACACCAAGTCCACACCAAGTCCAACATGGACTAGTCCACACCAAGTCCAACATGGGCTAGTCCACACCAAGTCCACACCAAGTCCAACATGGACTAGTCCACACCAAGTCTAACATGGGCTAGTCTACACCAAGTCTAACATGGGCTAGTCTACACCAAGTCCACACCAAGTCTAACATGGGCTAGTCTACACCAAGTCCACACCAAGTCCAACATGGGCTAGTCCACACCAAGTCCACACCAAGTCTAACATGGGCTAGTCTACACCAAGTCCAACATGGGCTAGTCCACACCAAGTCCACACCAAGTCTATACCAAGTCCACACCAAGTCCAACATGGGCTAGTCTACACCAAGTCCACACCAAGTCTAACATGGGCTAGTCTACACCAAGTCCACACCAAGTCTAACATAGGCTAGTCTACACCAAGTCCACACCAAGTCCAACATGGGCTAGTCCACACCAAGTCTAACATGGGCTAGTCCACACCAAGTCCAACATGGGCTAGTCTACACCAAGTCCAACATGGACTAGTCCACACCAAGTCCAACATGGGCTAGTCTACACCAAGTCCACACCAAGTCCAACATGGGCTAGTCCACACCAAATCCACACCAAGTCCACACCAAGTCCAACATGGGCTAGTCTACACCAAGTCTAACATGGGCTAGTCCACACCAAGTCCATACCAAGTCCATACCAAGTCCACACCAAGTCCACACCAAGTCCAACATGGGCTAGTCTACACCAAGTCTAACATGGGCTAGTCTACACGAAGTCCAACATGGGCTAGTCCACACCAAGTCCACACCAAGTCTATACCAAGTCCACACCAAGTCCAACATGGGCTAGTCTACACCAAGTCCACACCAAGTCTAACATGGGCTAGTCTACACCAAGTCCACACCAAGTCTAACATAGGCTAGTCTACACCAAGTCCACACCAAGTCCAACATGGGCTAGTCCACACCAAGTCTAACATGGGCTAGTCCACACCAAGTCCAACATGGGCTAGTCTACACCAAGTCCAACATGGACTAGTCCACACCAAGTCCAACATGGGCTAGTCTACACCAAGTCCAACATGGGCTAGTCTACACCAAGTCCACACCAAATCCACACCAAGTCCACACCAAGTCCAACATGGGCTAGTCTACACCAAGTCTAACATGGGCTAGTCCACACCAAGTCCATACCAAGTCCATACCAAGTCCACACCAAGTCCATACCAAGTCCACACCAAGTCCAACATGGGCTAGTCCACACCAAGTCCACACCAAGTCCAACATGGGCTAGTCCACACCAAGTCCAACATGGGCTAGTCTACACCAAGTCTAACATGGGCTAGTCCACACCAAGTCCAACATGGGCTAGTCCACAAAGAAATAAAATTATATTTTAGATTCTTCAAAGTAGCCACCCTTTGCCTTGATGACAGCTTTGAACACTCTTGGCATTCTCTCAACCAGCTTCATGAGGTAGTCACCTGGAATGCATTTAAATTAACTTAATTATTTTCCTAAATGTGTTTGAGCCAATCAGTTGTGTTGTAGGGATGGCAGACAGGAGATAGCCCTATTTGGTAAAATACCAAGTCCATATTACTGCAAGAACGTCTCAAATAAGCAAAGAGAAATGACAGTCCATCATTACTTTAAGACATGAAGGTCAGTCAATGCGGAAAATGTCAAGAACTTTGAAAGTTTCTTCAAGTGCAGTCGCAAAAACCCTCAAGTGCTATGATGAAACTGGCTCTCATGAGGACCGCCATAGGAAAGGAAGACCCAGAGTTACCTCTGCTGTAGAGAATAAGTTCATTAAAGTTACCAGCCTCAGAAATTGCAGCCCAAATAAATGCTTCACAGACTTCAAGTAACAGACACATCAACATCAACTGTTCAGAGGAGACAGCGTGAACCAGGCCTTCGAATTGCTACACCACTTCTTTTTCAACAGGACAATGACCCAACACCTCCAGGCTGTGTAAGGGCTATTTGACCAAGATGGAAAGTGATGGAGTGCTGCATCAGATGACCTGGCCTCCACAATCACCTGACCTCAACCCAATTGAGATGGTTTGGGATGAGTTGGACCGCAGAGTGAAGGAAAAGCAGCCCACATCGTTGGGTCCACATCGTTGGGCCCACATCGTTGGGCCCACATCGTTGGGCCCACATCGTTGGGCCCACATCGTTGTGGACATGTTCGTTGGGAGATTGAGTCTTTAAACTAAGCCTGACAGAAGTGGTATCATCAGTGTATCCTTGCTAGTCTGTGTCTGTTTGTGAGTGAGTGAGTGAGTGAGTGAGTGAGTGAGTGAGTGAGTGAGTGAGTGAGTGAGTGAGTGAGTGAGTGAGTGAGTGAGTGAGTGAGTGAGTGAGTGAGTGAGTGAGTGAGAGAGAGAGAGAGAGAGAGAGAGAGAGCCAGACAGAGACCGAGAGACAAACAGACAGACAGGCAGAGAGAGAGAGACAGAAAGACAGACAGAGAGAGACAGAGAGAGAGACAGAGAGAGACAGAGAGACAGAGAGAGAGAGAGACAGAGAGAGAGAGAGACAGAGAGACAGACAGAGAGAGACAGAGAGAGAGACAGAGAGAGAGAGAGAGACAGAGAGAGAGAGAGAGAGAGAGAGAGAGAGAGAGAGAGACAGAGAGAGAGACAGAGAGAGAGAGAGAGAGAGAGAGACAGAGAGAGAGAGAGAAAGAGACAGAGAGAGAGAGAGCGAGCGAGGCAGGCACCATTCTTTGATCTGTTCGGGAAAGTACCCTCCTCCCCCTCCCCCTCCATCTCCCCTGCCCCCCCCCCCCTCCCATTACATATCGTATCGTCGGCCATTAATCAAACCATATCAATGAAACGTCGTGAAGCTGAAACTAAATGTGTCCCATCCATCTTGTTGCTGAGCGGTTTCATATGAGAGAGATCCTCACATCACTCTTCTGTTCCCTCTGTCTGACAGACACAGGATACCATCTAAAGACGTTGCAGAGACGCACATCAGACACTCCCCTAATTGATTAACCCTCTGGGATTGCAGAGAGAAAGAGTGAGAGGGTGGGTAATGTGTTGACTGCCTACTGATATGATCTGTGTGAATGAGGTTTCCTAAATTAGACTCAGAACAGAGAGAAAGGGTGAGAGGGGGGGGGGGGTAATGTGTTGACTGCCTACTGATATGATCTGTGTGAATGATGCTTAGGTTTCCTAAATTAGACTCAGAGAGAGGAACAGAAAGAAGAGAACAAACAACACGTTTGATTTGTTACAACAACAAAAAAGATCAATGAATAACACCGGGACATCGCTGATCAATAACTCCTGAGATATCACCTGTCACCTGGGTGTGTTTGTTTATGAGCGTGTGTTTGTGTGCGTGCGTTGTGTTCGTGCTTGTGACTGAGTGTTTTTCCGGGCCAGGTCCCATTGCCTCATTCTCAGCAGACGAGGGTAATTCAGGAACCGCATCTATCATACAGATACCACCAACTAGATCTCGGTGTCTCACGTCAGTATTACCTACTGGAAGGTAACAGCTGTTGTCTGACTTCCTCAGACATGGAAGACATGGAATACTGACTTCTATCACAGGTGACATGTCTCATCCTCTCTCTCTCTCTCTCTCTCTCTCTCTCTCATCCCCTCTCACCCCCTCTCTCTCTCTGTCTCTCTTACTCTCTCTCTCTGCCTGACCATCGCTCTCTCTGTCTCTCACCCTCTCTCTCTCTCTCTCCGTCTCTCTCCGTCTCTCACCCTCTCTCTCTCTCTCTCTCTCTCGGTCTCCTCTCTCTCTCTCTCTCTCTCTTTCCCTGTCTGACCATCTCTCTCTGTCTCCTTGATCTCTCTCCTCTCCTCTCTCTTCTCTCTCTCTGTCTCTCACCCTCTCTCTCTCTGTCTCTCTCCTCTCCTCTCTTTCTCAGTCTCTCTCTTCTGTCTGTCTGTCTCTCTCTCTCTCTCTCTCTGTCTCCCGTCTCTCTGTCTCCTCTCTCTCTCGGTCTCCTCTCTCTCTCACTCTCTCACCCTCTCTCTTTCCCTGTCTTATGGATGTCGAATCCTGATTTGTATCACGGGTTACCTGGTTGACAGATACACCATCAAAAAGAGGTTTACTCTCTCTGCCTTGATCTCTCTCTCTCTCCCTCTCCCTGACCAATCACTCTCTCTCACCCTCTCCCTGACCAATCACTCTCTCTCTCTCCCTGACCAATCACTCTCGCTCTCTCCCTCTCCCTGACCATCTCTCTCTCTCTCCCCCTGACCAATCACTCTCGCTCTCTCCCTCTCCCTGACCATCTCTCTCTCTCCCTCTCCCTGACCATCTCTCTCTCCCTCTCCCTGACCATCTCTCTCTCTCTCTGACCATCTCTCTCTCTGACCATCTCTCTCTCTCTCTCTCCTGACCATCTCTCTCTCTCTGACCATCTCTCTCTCTCTCCCTGACCATCTCTCTCTTCTCCCTGACTCTCTCTCCCTGACCATCTCTCTCTCTCTCTCTCCCCCTGACCATCTCTCTCTCTCTCTCCCTGACCATCTCTCTCTCCTCTCTCCCTGACCATCTCTCTCTCCCTCTCCTGACCATCTCTCTCTCCCTCCCTGACCATCTCTCTCTCTCCCCCTGACCATCTCTCTCTCTCTCTCCCTGACCATCTCTCTCTCTCCTCCCTGACCATCTCTCTCTCTCTCTCCCTCTCTCCCTGACCATCTCTCTCTCTCTCTCCCTGACCATCTCTCTCTCCCTCTCCCTGACCATCTCTCTCTCTCTCTCCCTGACCATCTCTCTCTCTCTCTCCCTGACCATCTCTCTCTCTCCCTGACCATCTCTCTCTCCCTCTCCCTGACCATCTCTCTCTCTCTCTCCTCCCTGACCATCTCTCTCTCCCTCTCCCTGACCATCTCTCTCTCCTCCCTGACCATCTCTCTCTCTCCTGACCATCTCTCTCTCCCTCTCCCTGACCATCTCTCTCTCCCTCCTCCATCTCTCCTCCCTCTCTCCCTGACCATCTCTCTCTCTCCCTGACCATCTCTCTCTCCCTCTCTCCATCTCTCCATCTCTCTCCCTGACCATCTCTCTCTCCCTCTCCCTGACCATCTCTCTCTCCCTCCTCCCTGACCATCTCTCCCTCTCCCTGACCATCTCTCTCTCTCTCTCTCCTGACCATCTCTCTCTCTCCCTGACCATCTCTCTCTCCCTCCCTGACCATCTCTCTCTCCCTCTCCCTGACCATCTCTCTCTCCCTCTCCCTGACCATCTCTCTCTCCCTCCCTGACCATCTCTCTCTCCCTCTCCCTGACCATCTCTCTCTCCCTCCCTGACCATGACCATCTCTCTCTCCCTCTCCCTGACCATCTCTCTCTCCCCTCCCTGACCATCTCTCTCTCCCTCCCTGACCATCTCTCTCTCCCTCCTCCCTGACCATCTCTCTCTCTCCCTGACCATCTCTCTCTCCCCTCTCCCTGACCATCTCTCTCTCCTCATCTCTCTCCTCCTGACCATCTCTCTCTCTCTCCTCTGACCATCTCTCTCTCTCTCCCTGACCATCTCTCTCTCCCTCTCCCTGACCATCTCTCTCTCCCTCTCCCTGACCATCTCTCTCTCCCCTCCCCTGACCATCTCTCTCTCCTCTCCCTGACCATCTCTCTCTCCTCTCCCTGACCATCTCTCCATCTCTCCTCCATCTCTCCCATCTCTCTCCCTCTCCCTGACCATCTCTCTCTCCTCCCTGACCATCTCTCTCCCCTCTCCCTGACCATCTCTCTCTCCCTCTCCCTGACCATCTCTCTCCCTCTCCCCTGACCATCTCTCTCTCTCTCTCCCTGACCATCTCTCTCTCCCTCTCCCTGACCATCTCTCTCTCCCTCTCCCCTGACCATCTCTCTCTCCCTCTCCCTGACCATCTCTCTCTCCCTCTCCCTGACCATCTCTCTCTCTCTCCCTGACCATCTCTCCCCTCTCCATCTCTCTCTCCCTGACCATCTCTCTCTCTCCCTCTCCCTGACCATCTCTCTCTCCCTCTCCTGACCATCTCTCTCTCCTCTCCTGACCATCTCTCTCTCCCTCTCCCTGACCATCTCTCTCTCTCCCTCCCCTGACCATCTCTCTCCCTCCCTGACCATCCTCTCTCTCCCTGACCATCTCTCTCTCCCCTGACCATCTCTCTCTCCTCCCTGACCATCTCTCTCTCCATCTCTCCCTGACCATCTCTCTCTCTCTCTCCCTGACCATCTCTCTCTCCTCTGACCATCTCTCTCCTGACCATCTCTCTCTCTCCCTCTCCCTGACCATCTCTCCATCTCCTCTCTCCCTGACCATCTCTCTCTCCCTCCCCTGACCATCTCTCTCTCCTCTCCATCCTCTGACCATCTCTCTCTCCTCCCTGACCATCTCTCTCTCCCATCTCTCCCTGACCATCTCTCTCTCCCTCCCCTGACCATCTCTCTCTCTCTCCCTGACCATCTCTCTCTCCATCTCCCTGACCATCTCTCTCTCCCTCCCTGACCATCTCTCTCTCTCCTCCCTGACCATCTCTCTCTCTCTCTCCCTGACCATCTCTCTCTCCCTCTCCCTGACCATCTCTCTCTCTCTCTCCCTGACCATCTCTCTCCCTGACCATCTCTCTCTCCTGACCATCTCTCTCTCCTCTCCCTGACCATCTCTCTCTCTCTCTCCTGACCATCTCTCTCTCCCCCCCTGACCATCTCTCTCTCCTCTCCCTGACCATCTCTCTCTCCCTCCATCTCTGACCATCTCTCTCTCCCTCTCCCTGACCATCTCTCTCTCCTCCCTGACCATCTCTCTCTCTCTCTCTCCTGACCATCTCTCTCTCTCTCTCCCTGACCATCTCTCTCTCCCTGACCATCTCTCTCTCTCCCTCTCTCCTCTCCCTGACCATCTCTCTCTCCCTCTCCCTGACCATCTCTCTCTCCCTCTCCCTGACCATCTCTCTCTCCCTCCCCTGACCATCTCTCTCTCCCTCTCCCTGACCATCTCTCTCTCTCTCCCCTGACCATCTCTCTCTCTCTCTCTCTCTCTCCCTGACCATCTCTCTCTCTCTCTCCCTGACCATCTCTCTCTCTCTCTCCCTGACCATCTCTCTCTCTCTCTCTCTCTCTCCCCCTGACCATCTCTCTCTCTCTCTCTGACCATCTCTCTCCTCCCTGACCATCTCTCTCTCCCTCCATCCTGACCATCTCTCTCTCTCCCTGACCATCTCTCTCTCCCTGACCATCTCTCTCCCTGACCATCTCTCCCTCTCCCTGACCATCTCTCTCTCCCTCTCCCTGACCATCTCTCTCTCCCTCCCTGACCATCTCTCTCTCCTCTCCCTGACCATCTCTCTCTCTCTCTCCTGACCATCTCTCTCCATCTCCCTGACCATCTCTCTCCTCTCCCTGACCATCTCTCTCTCCTCTCCCTGACCATCTCTCTCTCCCCCTGACCATCTCTCTCTCCCTCTCCCTGACCATCTCTCTCTCCCCCTCCCTGACCACCATCTCTCCCTGACCATCCTCTCTCCCATCTCTCTCTCTCTCTCCCTGACCATCTCTCTCTCTCTCCCTGACCATCTCTCTCTCCTCTCCATCTCTCTCTCCTCTCCCTGACCATCTCTCTCTCTCTCCCTGACCATCTCTCTCTCTCCCTGACCATCTCTCCTCTCCTGACCATCTCTCTCTCCCTCCCTGACCATCTCTCTCTCCCCCTCCCTGACCATCTCTCTCTCTCTCTCCCTGACCATCTCTCTCTCCTCCCTGACCATCTCTCTCTCCCTCCTGACCATCTGACCATCTCTCTCTCCCTCTCCCTGACCATCTCTCTCTCTCCTGACCATCTCTCTCTCCCTGACCATCTCTCTCTCTCTCCTCTGACCATCTCTCTCTCTCCCTGACCATCTCTCTCTCCCTCTCCCCTGACCATCTCTCTCTCTCTCTCCCTGACCATCTCTCTCTCCCTCTCCCTGACCATCTCTCTCTCCCTCTCCCTGACCATCTCTCTCTCCTCCCCTCCATCTCTCCCCCTCTGACCATCTCTCTCTCCCTCTCCCTGACCATCTCTCTCTCTCTCTCCCTGACCATCTCTCTCTCTCCCCCTGACCATCTCCCTGACCATCTCTCTCTCCTCTCCCTGACCATCTCTCTCTCCCTCTCTCCCTGACCATCTCTCTCCCTGACCATCTCTCCCCCTGACCATCTCTCTCCCTCCCTCTCCCTGACCATCTCTCTCTCCTCTCCCTGACCATCTCTCTCTCCCTCTCCCTGACCATCTCTCTCTCCCCTGACCATCTCTCTCTGACCATCTCTCTCTCTCCCTGACCATCTCATCTCTCTCCCTCTCCCTGACCATCTCTCTCTCTCCTCTCTCCTGACCATCTCTCTCTCCCTGACCATCTCTCTCTCCCTCTCCTGACCATCTCTCTCTCCCCTCCCCTGACCATCTCTCTCTCCTCTCCCTGACCATCTCTCTCTCCCTCTCCCTGACCATCTCTCTCTCTCTCCCTGACCATCTCTCTCTCTCCCTCTGACCATCTCTCTCCCTCTCCCTGACCATCTCTCTCTCCCTGACCATCTCTCTCTCTCTCTCCTGACCATCTCTCTCTCTCTCTCCCTGACCATCTCTCTCTCCCTCTCCTGACCATCTCTCTCTCCCTCTCCCTGACCATCTCTCTCTCCCCCTGACCATCTCTCTCTCTCTCCCTGACCATCTCTCTCTCCCATCTCTCTCCCTGACCATCTCTCTCTCCCTCTCCCTGACCATCTCTCTCTCCCTCTCCCCCTGACCATCTCTCTCTCCTCTCTCTGACCATCTCTCTCTCCCTCTCCTGACCATCCCTCTCTCCTCCCTGACCATCTCTCTCTCTCCCCTGACCATCTCTCTCCCTCTCTGACCATCTCTCTCTCCTCTCCCTGACCATCTCTCTCTCTCTCTCCCTGACCATCTCTCTCTCCTCTCCCTGACCATCTCTCTCTCTCTCTCTCCCTGACCATCTCTCTCTCTCTCCTCTGACCATCCCTGACCATCTCTCTCTCTCTCTCCCTGACCATCTCTCTCTCCTCTCCCTGACCATCTCTCTCCCTCCCCTGACCATCATCTCTCTCCCTCTCCCTGACCATCTCTCTCTCTCTCCCTCCCTGACCATCTCTCTCTCTCTCCCTGACCATCTCTCTCTCTCTCTCCTGACCATCTCTCTCTCTCCTCCCTGACCATCTCTCTCTCCCTCTCCCTGACCATCTCTCTCTCTCTCTCCCTGACCATCTCTCTCTCTCTCTCCCTGACCATCTCCCTCTCTCCTGACCATCTCTCTCTCCCTCTCCCTGACCATCTCTCTCTCTCCTGACTCCCTGACCATCTCTCTCTCTCTCCCTGACCATCTCTCTCTCTCTCTCCCTGACCATCTCTCTCTCTCCCTCCATCCCTGACCATCTCTCTCTCTCTCCCCCCTGACCATCTCTCTCTCCTCTCCCTGACCATCCTCTCTCTCTCTCTCCCTGACCATCTCTCTCCCTCTCCCTGACCATCTCCTCCCTCTCCCTGACCATCTCTCTCCTCTCCCTGACCATCTCTCTCTCTCTCCTGACCATCTCTCTCTCCCTCTCCCTGACCATCTCTCTCTCTTCTCTCTCTCCCTGACCATCTCTCTCTCCCTCTCCTGACCATCTCTCTCTCCCTCTCCCTGACCATCTCTCTCTCCTCTCCCCTGACCATCTCTCTCTCTCCCTCTCTCTCTCCCCTGACCATCTCTCTCTCTCTCCCTGACCATCTCTCTCCCTCTCCCTGACCATCTCTCTCTCTCTCTCTCTCCCTGACCATCTCTCTCTCTCTCCCTGACCATCTCTCTCTCTCCCTCTCCCTGACCATCTCTCTCTCCCTCTCCCTGACCATCTCTCTCTCCCTCTCCCTGACCATCTCTCTCTCCCTCTCCCTGACCATCTCTCTCTCTCTCCCTGACCATCTCTCTCTCCCTCCCTGACCATCTCTCTCTCCCTCTCCCTGACCATCTCTCTCCCTCTCCCTGACCATCTCTCTCTCCCTCTCCCTGACCATCTCTCTCTCCCTCCCCCTGACCATCTCTCTCTCCTCTCTCCCTGACCATCTCTCTCTCCTGACCATCTCTCCCTCTCCCTGACCATCTCTCTCTCCCTCTCCCTGACCATCTCTCTCTCTCCCTGACCATCTCTCTCTCTCTCTCCCTGACCATCTCTCTCTCCCTCTCCCTGACCATCTCTCTCTCTCTCTCCCTGACCATCTCTCTCTCTCCCTGACCATCTCTCTCTCCCTCTCCCTGACCATCTCTCTCTCCCTCTCCCTGACCATCTCTCTCTCTCTCTCCCTGACCATCTCTCTCTCCTCTCTCCCTGACCATCTCCCTCTCCCTGACCATCTCTCTCTCTCTCCCTGACCATCTCTCTCTCTCTCTCTCCCCTCCCTGACCATCTCTCTCTCCCTCTCCCTGACCATCTCTCTCTCTCTCCCCTGACCATCTCTCTCTCTCTCCTGACCATCCCTGACCATCTCTCTCTCTCCCCTGACCATCTCTCCCCTCCCTGACCATCTCTCTCTCCCCTCTCCCCTGACCATCTCTCTCTCCCTGACCATCTCTCCCTGACCATCTCTCTCTCTCTCCCTGACCATCTCTCTCTCCCTCTCTCCTGACCATCTCTCTCTCTCTCTCCCTGACCATCTCTCTCTCCCTCCCTGACCATCTCTCTCTCTCTCTCCCCTGACCATCTCTCTCTCCCCTCCCTGACCATCTCTCTCTCTCTCTCCCTGACCATCTCTCTCTCCTGACCATCTCTCCCCTGACCATCTCTCTCTCCTCTCCCTGACCATCTCTCTCTCTCCCTCCCTGACCATCTCTCTCTCCCTCTCCCTGACCATCTCTCTCCCTCTCCCTGACCATCTCTCTCTCCCCTCCCCTGACCATCTCTCTCTCCTCTCTCCCTGACCATCTCTCTCTCTCTCTCTCCCTGACCATCTCTCTCCCTCTCTCCCTGACCATCTCTCCCTCCCTGACCATCTCTCTCTCCTCTCCCTGACCATCTCTCTCTCCCTCTCCCTGACCATCTCTCTCTCCTCTCCCTGACCATCTCTCTCTCCTCTCCCCCCTGACCATCTCTCTCTCTCTCTCCCTGACCATCTCTCTCTCCCTCCCTGACCATCTCTCTCTCCCTTCTCTCTCCCTGACCATCTCTCTCTCCCCTCCCTGACCATCTCTCTCTCTCCCTCTCCCTGACCATCTCTCTCTCTCTCCCTGACCATCTCTCTCCCTGACCATCTCTCTCCCTGACCATCTCTCTCTCCCCATCTCCTGACCATCTCTCCATCTCTCCCCCCCCTGACCATCTCTCTCTCCCTCTCCCTGACCATCTCTCCTCCCTCTCCCTGACCATCTCTCTCTCTCTCCCTGACCATCTCTCTCTCTCTCTCCCTGACCATCTCTCTCTCCCTCTCCCTGACCATCTCTCTCCCTCCCTGACCATCTCTCTCTCCCTCTCCCTGACCATCTCTCTCTCTCCCCCTGACCATCTCTCTCCCCTCCCTGACCATCTCTCTCCCCCCCTGACCATCTCTCTCTCCCCCTCCCTCCATCTGACCATCTGACCATCTCTCTCTCCCCCTGACCATCTCTCTCTCCCTCTCCCTGACCATCTCTCTCTCTCCCTCCCTGACCATCTCTCTCTCCCCTCCCTGACCATCTCTCTCTCCCTCTCCCTGACCATCTCTCTCTCCCTCCCCTGACCATCTCTCTCTCCCATCTCTCTCTCCCTGACCATCTCTCTCTCTCCCCTCCATCTCTCTCTCTCCCTGACCATCTCTCTCTCCCCCTCTCCCTGACCATCTCTCTCTCCCTCCCTGACCATCTCTCTCCCCTCTCTCCCTGACCATCTCTCTCTCCCCTCTCCCTGACCATCTCTCTCTCTCCATCTCTCCCTGACCATCTCTCTCTCCCTCTCCCTGACCATCTCTCTCTCTCCCTCCCTGACCATCTCTCTCTCCCTCTCTCCCTGACCATCTCTCTCTCTCTCCATCTCTCTCTCCCCCTGACCATCTCTCTCTCTCTCCCCCTGACCATCTCTCTCTCCCTCTCTCTCTCTCTCTCCCTGACCATCTCTCTCTCTCTCCCTGACCATCTCTCTCCTGACCATCTCTCTCTCTCTCTCCCTGACCATCTCTCTCTCCCCTCCCTGACCATCTCTCTCTCTCCCTGACCTCTCTCTCTCCTCCCTGACTCTGACCATCTCTCTCTCCCTCTCCCTGACCATCTCTCTCTCTCTCTCTCCCTGACCATCTCTCTCTCCAATCACCATCTCTCTGACCATCTCTCTCCCTGACCATCTCTCTCTCCCTCTCTCCCTGACCATCTCTCTCTCCCCTCTCTCCCTGACCATCTCTCTCTCTCTCCTCCATCTCTCTCCCTCCCTGACCATCTCTCTCTCTCCCTGACCATCTCTCTCCTCTCCCTGACCATCTCTCTCTCCCTCTCCTGACCATCTCCTGACCATCTCTCTCCCTGACCATCTCTCTCCCCCTGACCATCTCTCTCTCTCTCTCCCTGACCATCTCTCTCTCTCTCCCTCTCCCTGACCATCTCTCTCTCCCTCTCCCTGACCATCTCTCTCTCCATCTCTCCCTGACCATCTCTCTCTCCTCCCTGACCATCTCTCTCTCTCCTCTCTCCCTGACCATCTCTCTCTCCCTCTCCTGACCATCTCTCTCTCTCCCTGACCATCTCTCTCTCTCTCTCCCTGACCATCTCTCTCTCTCTCTCCCTGACCATCTCTCTCTCTCTCTCTCCCTGACCATCTCTCTCTCCCTCTCTCCCTGACCATCTCTCTCTCCCTCTCCCTGACCATCTCTCTCTCCCTCTCTCCCTGACCATCTCTCTCTCTCCTCTCCCTGACCATCTCTCTCTCCCTCTCCTGACCATCTCTCTCTCTCTCCTGACCATCTCTCTCTCTCTCCCTGACCATCTCTCTCTCCTGACCATCTCTCTCTCTCCCTCCCTGACCATCTCTCTCTCCCTCTCCCTGACCATCTCTCTCTCCCTGACCATCTCTCTCCTCCCCCTGACCATCTCTCTCTCTCTCCATCTGACCATCTCTCTCTCCCTCTCTCCTGACCATCTCTCTCCCCCTGACCATCTCTCTCTCCCTCTCCCCTGACCATCTCTCTCTCTCCTCCTCCATCTCCATCTCTCTCTCCCCTGACCATCTCTCTCTCCCTCTCCCTGACCAATCACTCTCTCCCTCCCTGACCATCTCTCTCTCCCCTGACCATCTCTCTCTCTCTCTCTCCCCCTGACCAATCACTCTCTCTCTCCCTGACCAATCACTCTCTCTCTCTCCCTCTCCCTGACCAATCTCTCTCTCCTGACTCACTCTCTCTCCCCTGACCATCTCTCTCTCTCTCTGACCATCTCTCTCTCTCTCCCTGACCATCTCTCTCTCCCTCTCCTGACCATCTCCTCCCTGACCATCTCTCTCTCCATCTCTCATCTCTCCCTGACCATCTCTCTCTCCTGACCATCTCTCTCTCTCTCTCCCTGACCATCTCTCTCTCTCTCTCTCCCTGACCATCTCTCTCTCCCTCTCCCTGACCATCTCTCTCTCCCCCTGACCATCTCTCTCTCCCTCTCTCCCTGACCATCTCTCTCTCCCTCTCTCTCTGACCATCTCTCTCTCCCTCTCTCCCTGACCATCTCTCTCTCTCCTCTCCCTGACCATCTCTCTCTCTCCCTCTCCCTGACCATCTCTCTCTCTCTCTCTCCCTGACCATCTCTCTCTCCCTCTCTCCCTGACCATCTCTCTCTCCCCCTCCCTGACCATCTCTCTCTCTCCCTGACCATCTCTCTCTCCCTCTCTCCCTGACCATCTCTCTCTCCCTCTCTCCCTGACCATCTCTCTCTCTCCCTGACCATCTCTCTCTCCCCTCCCTGACCATCTCTCTCTCTCCCTGACCATCTCTCTCTCCCTCCCTGACCATCTCCCTCTCTCCCTGACCATCTCTCTCTCCTCCCTGACCAATCACTCTCTCCCCCCCTGACCATCTCTCTCTCCCTGACCATCTCTCTCTCTCTCCTCTCTCCTGACCAATCACTCTCTCCCTCTCCCTGACCACTCTCTCTCTCTCTCCCTCTCCCTGACCAATCACTCTCTCCCTGACCAATCACTCTCTCTCTCCCTCTCCCTGACCATCTCTCTCTCTCTCTCGCTCTCTCTCTCCCTCCATCTCTCTCTCTCCCTGACCATCTCTCTCTCTCTCTCTCTCTCTCTCTCTCTCTCTCTCTCTCTCCCTCCATCTCTCTCTCTCCCTGACCATCTCTCTCTCTCTCTCTCTGACCATCCTGAGTTAATACAATGTTAATAAAATAGTAATAATTTCAATCTTCGTTAAAATGCAAAACGTCTGTATAGCGTATTGTTAGGGTAGACCATGAGGAGCTCGGAGCATCACTGCCAGCGTGCCTTTCCTCTGTGCTTATCCCCGTCAGCAGTTTAGGCAGTGTGCCGATTGCTTAGAATTTGACGTTGGCAATTGAACTTGGCCTCGTAAGACCAGTTACTTTCACATTGGTTTTGGGCAAAGGGGCGTCCAGTAGGTTAGGGTACGACAAGCTTCCCCAGAAGTAAAATTAATTTGCTATATATTTGTCATGTTTGTCATTTATTATCATGTCTTGTCCCTGTGCTCCCCATGCTATTCGTTTCCCTCTGCTGGTCTTATTTGGTTCTTTCCCTCCTATCCCTCTCTCTCCCCCTCCCTCTCTCACTCTCTCGCTCTCTCTTCTCTCTATCGTTCCGTTCCTGCTCCCAGCTGTTCCTATTCCCCTAATCATCATTTAGTCTTCCCACACCTGTTCCCGATCCTTTCCCCTGATTAGAGTCCCTATTTATTCCTTTGTGTTCCGTTCCTGTGCCGTCAGTTCCTTGTATTGTATTCACCATGCTGTGATTGCGTTTCGCCCTGTCCTGTCGTGTTTTTGCCGTGATTGTGTATCACCCTGTCCTGTCGTGTTTTGTGCCTTCATCAGACGCTGCGTGTGAGCAGGTGTCTCAGTCGACTACGGCCTGCGCCTACCCGACCTGCAGTCTGTGGCCGCTTCTCCAGTTGTTTTCCTCTACAATCTAGAGGATTTCTGTTATTCCGTTTTGAACATTAATAAACTCTGTTTCTGTTAAGTCGCGTTTGGGTCCTCGTTCACCTGCATGACAGAAGGAACCGACCAAGGAATGGACCCAGCGACTTCAGACGCTCGTTACACTGCCGTCGAGTTCCAAGGAGCCATGCTCGGCAGACACGAGCAGGAATTGTCCGCTGCTCGCCAGGCCGTGGAAAACCTGGCCGCTCAGGTTTCCGACCTCTCTGGACAGTTCCAGAGTCTACGTCTCGTGCCACCTGTTACTCCCTGGCCTGCCGAGCCTCCAGAACCCAGGGTTAATAACCCACCTTGCTACTCCGGGCAGCCCACTGAGTGCCGCTCCTTTCTCACGCAGTGTGAGATTGTGTTCTCTCTCCAACCCCACACATACTCTAGAGAGAGAGCTCGGGTTGCTTACGTCATTTCACTCCTTACTGGCCGGGCTCGAGAATGGGGCACAGCTATCTGGGAGGCAAGGGCTGATTGCTCTAACAGATTCCAGAACTTTAAAGAGGAGATGATTCGGGTTTTTGACCGTTCAGTTTTTGGTGAGGAGGCTTCTAGGGCCCTGGCTTCCTTATGCCAAGGTGAACGGTCCATAACGGATTATTCCATTGAGTTTCGCACTCTTGCTGCCTCTAGTGAGTGGAACGAGCCGGCGCTGCTCCTCGTTTTCTGAGGGACTCACGCAGCGGTTAAGGATGAGATTCTCTCCCGGGAGGTTCCTTCAGATGTGGACTCTTTGATTGCTCTCGCCATCCGCATAGAACGACGGGTAGATCTTCGTCACCGGGCTCGTGGAAGAGAGCTCGCATCAACGGTGTTTCCCTGCTCCGCATCGCAACCATCTCCCTCCTCTGGCTTTGAGACTGAGCCCATGCAGCTGGGAGGGATTCGCATCTCGAATAAGGAGAGGGAACAGAGGATCACCAACCGCCTGTGCCTCTATTGCTTGCTGGACATTTTGTTATTTCATGTCCAGTAAGAGGCCAGAGCCCATCAGTAAGCGGAGGGCTACTGGTGAGCGCTACTACTCAGGTCCCTTCATCTAGATCTTGTACTACTATGTCGGTCCATCTACGCTGGACCGGTTCGGGTGCTACATGCAGTGCCTTGATTGACTCTGGGGCTGAGGGTTGTTTCATGGACGAAGCATGGGTTCGGAAACATAACATTCCTTTCAGACCGTTAGACAAGCCTACGCCCATGTTTGCCTTAGATGGTAGTCATCTTCCCAGTATCAAATTTGAGACACTACCTTTAACTCTCACAGTATCTGGTAACCACAGTGAGACTATTTCTTTTTGATTTTCCGTTCACCGTTTACACCTGTTGTTTTGGGTCATCCCTGGCTAGTATGTCATAATCCTTCTATTAATTGGTCTAGTAATTCATCCTATCCTGGAACGTTTCTTGTCATGTGAAGTGTTTAATGTCTGCCATCCCTCCCGTTTCTTCTCTCCCCTACTTCTCAGGAGGAACCTGGCGATTTGACAGGAGTGCCGGAGGAATATCATGATCTGCGCACGGTCTTCAGTCGGTCCCGAGCCAACTCCCTTCCTCCTCACCGGTCGTATGATTGTAGTATTGATCTCCTTCCAGGGACCACGCCTCCTCGAGGTAGACTATACTCTCTGTCGGCTCCCTGAACGTAAGGCTCTCGAGGATTATTTGTCTGTGTCTCTTGACGCCGGTACCATAGTGCCTTCTTCTTCTCCGGCCGGGGCGGGGTTCTTTTTTGTTAAGAAGAAGGACGGTACTCTGCGCCCTCGTGGATTATCGAGGGCTGAATGACATAACGGTTAAGAATCGTTATCCGCTTCCCTTATGTCATCAGCCTTCGAGATTCTGCAGGGAGCCAGGTGCTTTACTAAGTTGGACCTTCGTAACGCTTACCATCTCGTGCGCATCAGAGAGGGGGACGAGTGGAAAACGGCGTTTAACACTGAGGGCATTTTGAGTACCGGGTTCTGCTCGGTCTCGCCAATGCGCCAGCTGTTTTTCAGGCATTAGTTAATGATGTTCTGAGAGACATGCTGAACATTTTTGTTTTTGTCTATCTTGACGATATCCTGATTTTTTCTCCGTCACTCGAGATTCATGTTCAGCACGTTCGACGTGTTCTACAGCGCCTTTAGAGAATTGTCTCTACGTAAAGGCTGAGAAGTGCTCTCCATGTCTCCTCCATTACTTTTCTCGGTTCCGTTATTTCCGCTGAAGGCATTCAGATGGATTCCGCTAAAGTCCAAGCTGTCAGTGATTGGCCCGTTCCAAGGTCACGTGTCGAGTTGCAGCGCTTTTCCCTGTTTCGCTAATTTCTATCGGCGTTTCATTCGTAATTTCGTCAAGTTGCTGCCCCTCTCACAGCTCTTACTTCTGTCAAGACGTGTTTTAAGGGTCCGGTTCCGCCCAGGAGCTTTTGATCTTCTAAAAGAACGTTTTACGTCCGCTCCTATCCTCGTTACTCCTGACGTCACTAGACAATTCATTGTCGAGGTTGACGCTTCAGAGGTAGGCGTGGGAGCCATTCTATCCCAGCGCTTCCAGTCTGACGATAAGGTTCATCCGTGCGCTTATTTTTCTCATCGCCTGTCGCCATCTGAGCGCAACTATGATGTGGGTAACCGTGAACTGCTCGCCATCCGCTTAGCCCTAGGCGAATGGCGACAGTGGTTGGAGGGGGCGACCGTTCTTTTGTCGTTTGGACAGACCATAAGAACCTTGAGTACATCCGTTCTGCCAAACGACTTAATGCCCGTCAAGCTCGTTGGGCGTTGTTTTTCGCTCGTTTCGAGTTTGTGATTTCTTACCGTCCGGGTAGCAAGAACACCAAGCCTGATGCCTTATCCCGTCTGTTTAGTTCTTCTGTGGCTTCTACTGATCCCGAGGGATTCTTCCTTATGGGCGTGTTGTCGGGTTGACAGTCTGGGGAATTGAAAGACAGGTTAAGCAAGCACTCACGCACACTGCGTCGCCGCGCTTGTCCTAGTAACCTCCTTTTCGTTCCTGTTTCCACTCGTCTGGCTGTTCTTCAGTGGGCTCACTCTGCCAAGTTAGCTGGTCATCCCGGTGTTCGAGGCACTCTTGCGTCTATTCGCCAGCGCTTTTGGTGGCCGACTCAGGAGCGTGACACGCGCCGTTTCGTGGCTGCGTGTTCAGACTGCGCGCAGAAGAAGTCTGGTAATTTTTTTTTCTGCTTCTGCTCCTGGTCTTGCTGGGTCTCAGTCTGTTCCTGCCATCGCATCTCTCCTGTTCTTGTCCCTGCCCTTGCTGTGTCTCAGTCTGTCCCTAGTTCTCATTTTTTTTTTAATAAGTTTCCCTTTTAATAATTTCACGGTCCTGAGGAGAGGAGTTGGGTTCTTTCGTTAAAATGCTGGACCGTTTGATCTATGATTTCCTCCGTTGCTGCCAGTGTTCCTGTCGAGAGCGCCAGGAGGCGCAGTGGGGGTACTGTCATGTTTGTCATTTATTATCATGTCTTGTCCCTGTGCTCCCCATGCTATTCGTTTCTCTGCTGGTCTTATTTGGTTCTTTCCTCCTATCCCTCTCTCTCCCTCCCTCTCTCACTCTCTCGCTTCTTTCTCTCTATCAGTGTTCCTGCTCCCAGCTGCTCCTATTCCCCTAATCATCATTTAGTCTTCCCACACCTGTTCCCGATCCTTTCCCCTGATTAGAGTCCTATTTATTCCTTTGTGTTCCGTTCCTGTGCAGTTCCTTGTATTGTATTCACCATGCTGTGATTGCCCCTGTCCTGTCGTGTTTTTGCCGTGATTGTGTATCACCCTGTCCTGTCGTGTTTTGTGCCTTCATCAGACGCTGCGTGTGAGCAGGTGTCTCAGTCGACCTACGGCCTGCGCACCCTACCCGGCGACCTGCAGTCTGTGGCCGCTTCCCAGTTGTTTTCCCCTCTACAATCTAGAGGATTTCTGTTATTCCGTTTTGAACATTAATAAACTCTGTTTCTGTTAAGTCGCGTTTGGGTCCTCGTTCACCTGCATGACAATATTAATTGAGCCGCGCGTCAGAGGGGGGGTAATGTCACGAATCCCACCGAAGATGGTGCCTCTTCCTGTTCGGGCGGCACTCAGGGGTCGTCATCGCAGACCTACTAGCTGCCACCGATCCCCTTTCTGTTTCATTTAGTTGTGTCTGATTAGTTGCACCTGTTTTGTGTTTAGGTGTTGGTTGTATCTAAACCCAGTAGGCCCGCCGGCTTTTGTGCGGACTTGTTTTTCTGTTTGTGGTGTGTGATTATTTAGTGGTATTTATTTTTCCGGTCCGGTTTCATCCTGTTTGGTTGGACTGGGTCTTTACACGCCCTTTTGTGTGTGGCGTCACCGTCTCTCTGGGTTTTCGGGAAAATAAAAATCCACATGTTGTGAACTACCTTGCTCTCTGCGCCTGCCTTCTCCTCCCACTACTCATAGAAGCCGTGACACACCTGACAGGTGGCAAGTGTGTGTGTAACCAGCCCTTTTGAGGCCTTCCTTGAGGGTAAGATTAGATACGGCGTTGTTACTTCTGTTGAATGTATTGTTGATAAATTAACCGTAGTGCTTTTCACTTACTGGCGTCATACATTTTAGACACGTTATGACATATATTGCAATATTGTACGGCTGGTTATGACAACTACATAAGAGTGTCATAAGAGTGTCATAACCTACATAACCTACAACAGTAGTTATTGTATGGCTGGTTATGACACCTACATAAGAGTGTCATAACCTACATAACCTACAACAGTAGTTATTGTATGGCTGGTTATGACACCTACATAAGAGTGTCACAACCTACAACAGTAGTTATTGTATGGCTGGTTATAACACCTACATAAGAGTGTCACAACCTACAACAGTAGTTATTGTATGGCTGGTTATGACACCTACATAAGAGTGTCATAACCTACATAACCTACAACAGTAGTTATTGTATGGCTGGTTATGACACCTACATAAGAGTGTCACAACCTACAACAGTAGTTATTGTATGGCTGGTTATAACACCTACATAAGAGTGTCATAACCTACAACAGTAGTTATTGTATGGCTGGTTATAACACCTACATAAGAGTGTCATAACCTACAACAGTAGTTATTGTATGGCTGGTTATAACACCTACATAAGAGTGTCATAACCTACAACAGTAGTTATTGTATGGCTGGTTATAACACCTACATAAGAGTGTCATAACCTACAACAGTAGTTATTGTATGGCTGGTTATAACACCTACATAAGAGTGTCATAACCTACAACAGTAGTTATTGTATGGCTGGTTATAACACCTACATAAGAGTGTCATAACCTACATAACCTACAACAGTAGTTATTGTATGGCTGGTTATAACACCTACATAAGAGTGTCATAACCTACAACAGTAGTTATTGTATGGCTGGTTATAACACCTACATAAGAGTGTCACAACCTACAACAGTAGTTATTGTATGGCTGGTTATAACACCTACATAAGAGTGTCATAACCTACATAACCTACAACAGTAGTTATTGTATGGCTGGTTATGACCACCTACATAAGAGTGTCATAACCTACATAACCTACAACAGTAGTTATTGTATGGCTGGTTATAACACCTACATAAGAGTGTCACAACCTACAACAGTAGTTATTGTATGTCTGGTTATGACCACCTACATAAGAGTGTATGTTATATAAAAGACATAAATGCTAATGGTGGAGGTGTTTCCATTTATATTCAGAACCACATTCCTGTAAAGATTAGAGAGGTTCTCATGTTAAATACTGTTGAAGTAATATGGCTACAGGTTAATCTGCCTAGAGCCCATTCTGGTGTGAAGCTGCGATAGACCACCAAGTGCTAACAGTCACTATCTGGATAACATGTGTGACTTGCTTGATAATGTATGTGATATCAACAGAGAGGTATATTTTCTGGGTGGTTTAAATATTGACTGGCTTCCATCAAGCTAGTCAATATTTTTTTGAACCATTGTCCCCACGCACAAGGTGTATAAACAACAACAATAATTAAGAATAACATAATACAATATATACTAAACAAAAACGTGAAGAACATAAATCAATCAACTGTAATTAGTACAAGCAGGACAGTATGCAAGTGTGGTTGCATGGACATTGTAGATGTCTTTCTCACATGTGCAGCACATAGTATTTGTTTTACGGTCCTTCTTTCGGGGGCAGAATTGGCATCTCCTCCTCTTTATTTATTTATTTATTGAATATTCGAAACATACAATATACTTGCAGTGAAGCCGCTCAACAACTACATCACACCAGTCACCCAACAACTACATCACACCAGTCATCTAACAACTACATCATACCAGTCATTCAACAACTACATCACACCAGTCATCCAACAACTACATCATACCAGTCATCCAACAACTACACCACACCAGTCATCCAACAACTACATCATACCAGTCATCCAACAACTACATCATACCAGTCATCCAACAACTACATCATACCAGTCATCTAATAACTACATCATACCAGTCATCCAACAACTACACCACACCAGTCACCCAACAACTACACCACACCAGTCATCCAACTACATCATACCAGTCATCCAACAACTACATCATACCAGTCATCTAATAACTACATCACACCAGTCATCTAATAACTACATCACACCAGTCATCCAACAACTACACCACACCAGTTGTTACGGATACAGTTATCCTGTGTGTGTGTTTCTTATCTCTCCTTCTCCCCTCACAGGTGAAAACCATCACTCCCCAATCAGTCAACAGTCAATCATCAATCAGAAGACACACCTCCTCCTACTTCCTATCCTATCACAGTTCCTTTCCCATGGTTTAAAAACCCCATCATGTGTTTGTTCTGGAGCTCAATCTCTAGCTAAATCTCTCTGTAAATGCCATGTCTGTAGGTCTCTGTGTTTCACTCTCGCTTTGTGTCTTAACCTCTCTTTTGTTTAAGCACCTCCATAGCACTTTGTCATCACCTGTGAGTATTGTTGTTGGTTATGGTGTTTGTTTATTGCTGGTGGGAAAAGGGGGAAACCAAGACCAGTCGCCCATGGGCATACACTACCCATAGGTGAACTTTGTTAAATACACTAGTTAGAACTGTGCGGACCACCCACTGTATTTTTGGTTAGTTAGTTAGCTGTTTTTAAGTAGGCTAGTCTAGCTTAGGGGTGTGTTATTGTATATTTATTGTTTCTTTCCTTGGGTCCAGCTCAGCCCCTTTTCCTGCTCCCCCCATTACCGTGTGTTTATAAATAAACCTGGAGTTTGACGGTAGATTTCTGTTGTCGTGGTTATTTCGTGCACACTTTTACTTTGTCACAATAATAATTTGCATGAGTTATGTTACGGGTCTCATTACCATCCCCCCTAGACTGTCGGGCCAAAAGGGATTCGTAACACCAGTCATCCAACAACTACATCATACCAGTCATCCAACAACTACATCACACCAGTCATCCAACAACTACATCACACCAGTCATCCAACAACTACATCACACCAGTCATCCAATAACTACATCATACCAGTCATCCAACAACTACATCATACCAGTCATCCAACTACACCACACCAGTCATCCAACAACTACATCATACCAGTCATCCAACAGACTCCCATCCAACAACTACATCATACCAGTCATCCAACAACTACATCATACCAGTCATCCAACAACTACATCACACCAGTCATCCAACAGACTCCCATCCAACAACTACATCATACCAGTCATCCAACAACTACATCATACCAGTCATCCAACTACACCACACCAGTCATCCAACAACTACATCATACCAGTCATCCAACAGACTCCCATCCAACAACTACATCATACCAGTCATCCAACAACTACATCATACCAGTCATCCAACAACTACATCACACCAGTCATCCAACAGACTCCCATCCAACAACTACATCATACCAGTCATCCAACAGACTCCCGTCCAACAACTACATCATACCAGTCATCCAACAACTACATCATACCAGTCATCCAACAGATTCCCTGGCCACCCTCAGCCCATCCCATCTATCTCTGCTGGCCACCCACAGCCCATCCCATCTATCTCTGCTGGTCACCCTCAGCCCATCCCATCTATCTCTGCTGGCCACCCTCAGCCCATCCCATCTATCTCTGCTGGCCACCCACAGCCCATCCCATCTATCTCTGCTGGCCACCCTCAGCCCATCCCATCTATCTCTGCTGGCCACCCTCAGCCCATCCCATCTATCTCTGCTGGCCACCCTCAGCCCATCCCATCTATCTCTGCTGGCCACCCTCAGCCCATCCCATCTATCTCTGCTGGCCACCCTCAGCCCATCCCATCTATCTCTGCTGGCCACCCACTTCGGGTTTCTACGCAACACTTATCTTTCAACTATACTGTGATGTTTAATGTACAATTTCAATCTATCTAATCGAATAGAATCAACAGATTGCGTGTTGAAGATCAATACTTTTACTAAGTGTATTAGTATGTTAGTAATTGACTGACCCGGTCTCTCCAGATCTCCTGAGATCAATACTTTTACTAAGTGTACTAGTATGTTAGTAATTGACTGACCCGGTCTCTCCAGATCTCCTGAGATCAATACTTTTACTAAGTGTACTAGTATGTTAGTAATTGACTGACCCGGTCTCTCCAGATCTCCTGAGATCAATACTTTTACTAAGTGTATTAGTATGTTAGTAATTGACTGAGCCGGTCTCTCCAGATCTCCTGAGATCAATACTTTTACTAAGTGTACTAGTATGTTAGTAATTGACTGACCCGGTCTCTCCAGATCTCCTGAGATCAATACTTTTACTAAGTGTATCAGTATGTTAGTAAATGACTGAGCCGGTCTCTCCAGATCTCCTGAGATCAATACTTTTACTAAGTGTATCAGTATGTTAGTAAATGACTGACCCGGTCTCTCCAGATCTCCCAACAACACTATTTCTCGGGTCAATTTTAGATGAATGCTATGCATTTTCAGCCATTCCTGAACCTGAGACCAGAAACAGGCTACCTGAGGGCAATACTAAAATAAGTGGTCTATTGATTCTGTATCCAACAACATTTGCAGAGCTTCGATGATTTTATGCCCCAAATATTCTACATTTTGTTGGTGGCAAGAATTCCATATAATAATTTGAGCTGAAAAGCACGAAGTCTTGTATCTTGCGTTACTTTATGTATCAACTCATACACCCTGTACCATGGAATCGGTACATCAAAAATCTCTTCCCAACTATTTTGCAATCTGTATGGCACAGTTGTCAACATCCTGGTCCTCAAGTGAAAATGGTAAACTTTACTACTTCCTTCCTACCTCCTCCCTCTGCCACCTGCCTCCTCCAGTTTTGATCCTTTATATTGGGCAGACAGACCAGTTCCCCACCTCCTCCCACCCTCCTCCTCCAGTTGTGATCCTTTATATTGGGCAGACAGACCAGTTCCCTCCCTCCTCCCGCTGCCACCTGCCTCCTCCAGTATTGATCCTTTATATTGGGCAGACAGACCAGTTCCCTACCTCCTCCCTCTGCCTCCTCCAGTATTGATCCTTTATATTGGGCAGACAGACCAGTTCCCTACCTCCTCCAGTATTGATCCTTTATATTGGGCAGACCAGTTCCCTACCTCCTTCAGTTTTGATCCTTTATATTGGGCAGACAGACCAGTTCCCTACCTCCTCCAGTTTTGATCCTTTATATTGGGCAGACAGACCAGTTCCCTACCTCCTCCCGCTGCCACCCTCCTCCTCCAGTATTGATCCTTTATATTGGGCAGACAGACCAGTTCCCTACCTCCTCCAGTATTGATCCTTTATATTGGGCAGACAGACCAGTTCTCTACCTCCTCCCTCTGCCACCTGCCTCCTCCAGTTGTGATCCTTTATATTGGGCAGACAGACCAGTTCCCTACCTCCTCCCGCTGCCACCTGCCTCCTCCAGTATTGATCCTTTATATTGGGCAGACAGACCAGTTCCCTACCTCCTCCCTCTGCCTCCTCCAGTATTGATCCTTTATATTGGGCAGACAGACCAGTTCCATACCTCCTCCAATTTTGATCCTTTATATTGGGCAGACAGACCAGTTCTCTACCTCCTCCCACCCTCCTCCTCCAGTATTGATCCTTTATATTGGGCAGACAGACCAGTTCCCTACCTCCTCCAGTTTTGATCCTTTATATTGGGCAGACAGACCAGTTCCCTACCTCCTCCAGTTTTGATCCTTTATATTGGGCAGACAGACCAGTTCCCTACCTCCTTCAGTTTTGATCCTTTATATTGGGCAGACAGACCAGTTCTCTACCTCCTCCAGTTTTGATCCTTTATATTGGGCAGACAGACCAGTTCTCTACCTCCTACAGTTTTGATCCTTTATATTGGGCAGACAGACCAGTTCCCTTCCTCCTCCAGTTTTGATCCTTTATATTGGGCAGACAGACCAGTTCTCTACCTCCTCCCGCTGCCACCTGCCTCCTCCAGTTTTGATCCTTTCTTCTTTTGTGGCAATGCTGTAATCAATTGGTTGTACTCTCAGATTGAACAGACCTTCCCATACAATTCTGACGACTCCATGAAGGACATAACTCTACCATTCCAATTTACAGTATCATTTAAGAACAAAATACCCTTTTCAAACATTTCTCCCATAAATACAGGTATTTTATCAACCAGCATATTTGAGTTCAGCCGTAATATTTATTGTAATATTTGTTATATCTTCTCAGGGGGTGATGAAATTTATATTGTAGCCAGCTCTGCAATGCTAGTTTGAAAATGAGACAGGGCAATCCGCACAAAGGCAAAAAGGCCATTTTTAAACAATGTATGAGCTTTTCTTAGTCTACTTGAGAACCATTTAGGATTCAAATAAAACTTTGGAATGAGTGAAGCTTCTAGAGAAAGGTTTAGTGCTTTTATATGTAATAATATAATAATAATAATATATGCCATTTAGCAGACGCTTTTATCCAAAGCGACTTACAGTCATGTGTGCATACATTCTAATAATCTCAACCCATCCAATTCATATTCATTATACAGATAGGCTCGTTTTATTTTGTCTGGTTTAGCGTCCCAGATAAAGCTGAATATTTTTTGCTCATATGATTTGAAAAATGAATCATCAAGAATAGGCAGCGCCATGAGTAAGTAAACTGAGATATGACTAAGGAGTTAATCAGGGCAAATTTTCCATAAATAGACAGGTATTTACCTCTTCATGGTTGCAGGATCTTGTTTTCTATTGAAATTCATTGTGGGGAGCTTATTTATATATTTGGTGATATGAATACAGAGTATGTCTACTTCACCAACAGCCCATTTTAGACTGCAGGGTAATGTAAAATTTTTATTTTTTAAGGATCCAATACGTAATATTGTACACAATCTGGACCCGCTCTTTCTAAAATTATCCACCGCCATTGTTGCAACCCCTATTACCAGCCTGTTCAACCTCGCTTTCATATTCGTCCGAGATCCCTAAAGATTGGAAAGCTGCCGCGGTCATCACCCTCTTCAAAGGGGGAGACACTCTACCTGTTACAGACCTGTATCCATCCTGCCTTGCCTTTCTAAAGTCTTTGAAAGCCAAGTTAATAAATAGATCACTGACCATTTCGAATCCCACCGTACCTTCTCCGCTGTGCAATCCGGTTTCCGAGCTGGTCACAGGTGCACCTCAGCCACACTCAAGGTCCTAAACGATATAACCGCCATCGATAAAAGACAGTACTGTGCAGCCATCTTCATCGACCTGGCCAAGGCTTTCGACTCTGTCAATCACCGTACTCTCATCGGCAGACTCAATAGCCATGGTTTTTCTAATGACTGCCTCACCTGGTTCACCAACTACTTTGCAGTTCAGTGTGTCAAATCAGAGGGCATGTTGTCCGGACCTCTAGCAGTCTCTATGGGGGTACCACAGGGTTAAATTCTCAGGCCGACTCTTTTCTCTGTCTATATCAACGATGTCACTCTTGCTGCTGGTGATTCCCTGATCCATCTCTATGCAGATGTCACCATTCTGTATACTTCTGGCCCTTCTTTGGACACTGTGTTAACTAACCTCCAAACAAGCTTCAATGCCATACAACACTCCTTCCATGGCCTCCAACTGCTCTTAAACTCTAGCAAAGCCAAATGCATGCTCTTCAACCGATCGCTGCCCACAACCGACTAGCATCACTACTCTGGACGGTTCTAACCTTGAATACGTGGAAAACTACAAATGCCTAGGTTTCTGGCTAAACTGTAAACTCTCCATCTAGACTCATATCAAACACCTCCAATCCAAAATCAAATCTAGAATCGCCTTTCTATTTCGCAACAAAGCCTCCACTCACGCCGCCAAACTTACCCTCATAAAATTGACTATCCTACCGATCCTTGACTTCGGCGATGTCATCTACAAAATAGCTTCCAACACTCTACTCAGCAAAATGGATGCAGTCTATCACAGTGCCATCCGTTTTGTTACCAACGCGCCTTATACCACCCACCACTGCGACCTGTATGCTCTAGTCGGCTGGCCCTCGCTACATATTCGTCGCTAGACCCACTGGCTCCAGGTCATTTACCTATGCTAGGTAAAGCTCCGCCTTATCTCAGCTCACTGGTCACGATAACAACACCCACCCGTAGCACGCGCTCCAGCAGGTATATCTCATTGGTCATCCCCAAAGCCAATTCCTCCTTTGACCGCCTTTCCTTCCAGTTCTCTGCTGCCAGTGACTGGAACAAATTGCAATAATCGCTGAAGCTGGAGACTTACATTTCCCTCACTAACTTTAAACATCAGCTATCTGAGCAGCTAACCGATCGCTGCAGCTGTACATAGTCCATCTGTAAATAGCCCACCCAACTACCTCATCCCCATACTGTTTTTATTTACTTTTCTGCTCTTTTGCATACCAGTATCTCTACTTGCACATCATTATCTGCTCATTTATCACTCCAGTGTTAACCTGCTAAATTGTAATTACCTCGCTACTATGGCCTATTTATTGCAATACCTCCTCACGCCATTTGCACACAAATATATATAGACTTTTTTTCTATTGTGTTATTGACTGTACGCTTGTTTATTCCATGCAACTCTGTGTTGTTATTTCTGTCGCACTGCTTTGCTTCATAATATATAATAATAATATATGCCATTTAGCAGACGCTTTTATCCAAAGCGACTTACAGTCATGTTCATCTTCATCTTCAAAAGTCGTCCATTTTCAAGTTGAAAAAAATATACATTTAGTGGGTTTTCTCTGCTGTTCAACATAGAGGCAGGTCATTTCTGACCCTTAAGACAACACAAGGGTTGATCCAAATCCAACAGATGTAGTGATCACAACATAGTAGGAAAACCAAAGTTCCAAAGGCTGGGCCTAATATTGCGTATAACAATAACGTTTTGTAGTGATTCCTAGTTTGTTGATGTAAATAATATGTGTTGATCCGTGGGGTGTAATGAGGAGCAACCAGACGCTGCACATCTATGAAATGACTTTCTCCAGTTACTAATAAGCAATGCACCCATTAAGAAAAGGACCGTAAAAATGGTTAAATCCCCGTGGATTGATGAGGAATTTGGATGAGAGGGTTGAGGCAAATAGGAATGGCACATAAGTCTGGCTGCATAACCGATTGGCAAACATACTGCACATTCACAGACCATTCATTCTATAGCATCAGACAACATAACAGACCATTCACTCTATAGCATCAGACAACATAACAGACCCTTCATTCTATAGCATCAGACAACATGACAGACCCTTCATTCTATAGCATCAGACAACATAACAGACCCTTCATTCTATAGCAGATCATATCATCTGGCAACATAACAGACCATTCATTCTATAGCATCAGACAACATAACAGACCCTTCATTCTATAGCAGATCATATCATCTGGCAACATGACAGACCCTTCATTCTATAGCATCAGACAACATGACAGACCATTCATTCTATACCTAATCCTCCTAACCTCTACCTAATCCTCCTAACCTCACTACCTAATCCTCCTAACCTCTACCTAATCCTCCTAACCTCTACCTAATCCTCCTAACCTCTACCTAATCCTCCTAACCTCTACCTAATCCTCCTAACCTCTACCTAATCCTCCTAACCTCTACCTAATCCTCCTAACCTCTACCTAATCCTCCTAACCTCTACCTAATCCTCCTAACCTCTACCTAATCCTCCTAACCTCTACCTAATCCTCCTCACCTCTACCTAATCCTCCTCACCTCTACCTAATCCTCCTCACCTCTACCTAATTCTCCTCACCTCTACCTAATTCTCCTCACCTCTACCTAATCCTCCTCACCTCTACCTAATTCTCCTCACCTCTACCTAATTCTCCTAACCTCTACCTAATCCTCCTAACCTCTACCTAATCCTCCTCACCTCTACCTAATCCTCCTCACCTCTACCTAATCCTCCTCACCTCTACCTAATCTTCCTCACCTCTACCTAATCCTCCTCACCTCTACCTAATCCTCCTCACCTCTACCTAATCCTCCTCACCTCTACCTAATCCTCCTCACCTCTACCTAATCCTCCTCACCTCTACCTAATCCTCCTCACCTCTACCTAATCCTCCTCACCTCTACCTAATCCTCCTCACCTCTACCTAATCCTCCTCACCTCTACCTAATCCTCCTCACCTCTACCTAATCCTCCTCACCTCTACCTAATCCTCCTCACCTCTACCTACTCCTCCTCACCTCTACCTAATCCTCCTCACCTCTACCTAATCCTCCTCACCTCTACCTAATCCTCCTCACCTCTACCTAATCCTCCTCACCTCTACCTAATCCTCCTCACCTCTACCTAATCCTCCTCACCTCTACCTAATCCTCCTCACCTCTACCTAATCCTCCTCACCTCTACCTAATCCTCCTCACCTCTACCTAATCCTCCTCACCTCTACCTAATCCTCCTCACCTCTACCTAATCCTCCTCACCTCTACCTAATCCTCCTCACCTCTACCTAATCCTCCTCACCTCTACCTAATCCTCCTCACCTCTACCTAATCCTCCTCACCTCTACCTAATCCTCCTAACCTCTACCTAATCCTCCTCACCTCTACCTAATCCTCCTCACCTCTACCTAATCCTCCTCACCTCTACCTAATCCTCCTCACCTCTACCTAATCCTCCTAACCTCTACCTAATCCTCCTAACCTCTACCTAATCCTCCTAACCTCTACCTAATCCTCCTAACCTGCTATGAAAGTCACTTCTGACATCCCGTCTAGTCAAACTATTAGAAAAATAGGTGAATGCCAGTGGTGGCTGGTGGCAATTCAAATCAGAGGAGGAGGATGGGCTCGTAGTAGGGCTTAAAATGGATGGAACGGGATTCATCAAACACATCAAACTCCATTCCAGCCATCATTATGAGCCCGTTCTCCCCTCACCAGCCTCCTTCGGAATACAGACAAACAATCAATGTTATTTATAAGGCCCTTTTTACGTCAGCAGTGGTCACAAGCGTTTACACAGAAGCCGAGCCTAAAACCCCAAAGAGCAAGCAATGCAAAAAGCATGGTGGCTAGGGAAAAATCTCCCTAAAAAAGCAGGAACTTAGAAAGAAACTTAGATAGGAACCAGGTTCTGAGGGGTGGCCAGTCCTCTTCCGGCTTTGCCGTGTGGAGATTATAAGAGTACATGGCAATTAAGGCCAGATTGTTCTTCAAGATGTTCAAACGTTCATAGATGACCAACATGGTCAAATTATAATCACAGTGGTTGTAGAGAGTGCAACGGGTCAGCACCTCAGGAGTAAATGTCAGTTGGTTTTTCATAGCCGATCATTCAGAGGTCGAAACAGCAGGTCCGGGAGAAGCTAGCACGACCGGTGAACAGTTCACAGGGTTCCATAGCCACAGAACAGCCGGAACTGGATCAGCAGCATGACCAGGTGGACTGGGAACAGCCAGGAGTCATCCGGCCAGGTAGTCCTGAGGCATGGTCCTAGGGCTCAGGTCCACCGGGAGGGGAGAAAGAGTGAGAGATGCGACATTGTGTAACCCCACCCACTTTGCCAAACCACCAAAAGGGATATGAACAGACCACTAACTTACTACCCTGAGTGTAGCCTACAAAGATCTGAGTTTTTTTTTTACCTAGAACATCTGAGTTTAAAAGTTAAAACTTTTCCACCATCCACTTCCTTATGTCTGAAGCACAGGCTTCCAGGGAGGGCAATTTTGGGGCTTCACCATGTTTCATCGAAAAGTACAGCTGTGTGTCATCTGCATACCAGTGAAAATTGACACTGTGCTTCCGAATAACCAAGAGGTAGCATATATAGTCAAAACAATAGTGGTCCTGGAATGGAACCTTGAGGAACACCGAAACTTGCCATTGATTTGTAAGAGAATAAATAATCCCACAGAGACAAACAAATATATTTCCGACAGATAAGATCTAAAACAGGAAAGAACTTGTCCACGTAGACCAATTACAGTTTCCGAATGACATCACCAAGCGGTAAAATATATAGTGAAAACAATAGTGGTTCTAAAATGGAACCTTGAGGAACACCGAAACATAAAATTGATTTGTCAGAAGACAAACTATCCACAGATACAAACTGATATCTTTCCTCTCAAAAAGAATCGTGTCAAAAGCTGAACTAAAGTCTAGGAGCGCGAGGACAGAGCCTTGTAGACCAATTACAGTTTCCTCTCTCAAAAAGAATGTGGTGATCGATGGTGTCAAAAGCTGCACTAAGGTCTAGGAGCGCGAGGACAGATGCAGAGCCTTGGTCTGACACCATTAAAAGGTAATTTACCAACTTCAAGAGTGCAGTCTCAGTGCTATGATGGGGTCTAAAACCAGAATAGATCATTTTGTATACATTATTTACTGAGCAACAGCTATTTCTGGAATGGGAGATTCAATATACGTCAATCGTTTTGTTTTTTCGGGGTCAAGGTTTGGTACACATCCGGAGGATAAGGAGCCATTTACAATGTTCAACGTAGAAAGGCCAAGCACAGGAAGTAGCTATTTCAGTAATTTAGTTGGAATAGGGTCCAGTACACAGCTTGAAGGTTGAGAGACAATGACTATTTCCATTAATGTGTCGAGAGATACAGGACAAAAAAAAACTTGAATGTCTCCATTGATCAGCGGTCCTGGCAGTTCTGTGCAGACTCAGACTATTTCCATGACAACTGAAATATACTGTTCCATCGATGTGGATAGGGGGGTGTTCCCTCTGCTGTTTCCTGAAGTCCACAATCATCTCCTTAGTTTTGTTGACATTGAGTGTGAGGTTATTTTCCTGACACCACACTCCGAGGGCCCTCAACTCCTCCCTGTAGGCCGTCTCGTCGTTGTTGGTAATCAAGCCTACCACTGTTGTGTCGTCCGCAAACTTGATGATTGAGTTGGAGGCGTGCGTGGCCACGCAGTCGTGGGTGAACAGGGAGTACAGGAGAGGGCTCAGAACACACCCTTGTGGGGCCCCAGTGTTGAGGATCAGTGGGGTGGAGATGTTGTTACCTACCCTCACCACCTGGGGGCGGCCCGTCAGGAAGTCCAGTACCCAGTTGCACAGGGCGGGTCGAGACCCAGGGTCTCGAGCTTGATGACGAGTTTGGAGGGTACTATGGTGTTAAATGCTGAGCTGTGATCGATGAACAGCATTCTCACATAGGTATTCCTCTTGTCCAGATGGGTTAGGGCAGTGTGCAGTGTGGTTGAGATTGAATCGTCTGTGGACCTATTTGGGCGGGGTTGAAATTTAGTAAACTGCAGCTACCATATAATGTAGGAGACCTGGGCACTACCTAATTCATTATTAATACTATTTTATAACTGGGCATGTCATGCTCACAGAATTACACAGTGGCTCAGAGATGAACCTTGCTCAGAATGGCTCAGAGATGAACCTTGCTCAGAATGGCTCAGAGATGAACCTTGCTCAGAATGGCTCAGAGATGAACCTTGCTCAGAATGGCTCAGAGATGAACCTTGCTCAGAATGGCTCAGAGATGAACCTTGCTCTAATTGGGTCAGAGATTAACCTTGCTCTTATTGGGTCAGAGATTAACCTTGCTCATAGACGAACCTTGCTCTAATGGGGTCAGAGATGAACCTTGCTCAGAATGGCTCAGAGATTAACCTTGCTCAGAATGGCTCAGAGATGAACCTTGCTCTAATTGGGTCAGAGATTAACCTTGCTCTTATTGGGTCAGAGATTAACCTTGCTCATAGATGAACCTTGCTCTAATGGGGTCAGAGATGAACCTTGCTCAGAATGGCTCAGAGATTAACCTTGCTCAGAGATTAACCTTGCTCTAATTGGGTCAGAGATTAACCTTGCTCTAATTGGGTCAGAGATTAACCTTGCTCTAATTGGGTCAGAGATAAACCTTGCTCTAATTGGGTCAGAGATTAACCTTGCTCTAATTGGGTCAGAGATTAACCTTGCTCTTATTGGGTCAGAGATTAACCTTGCTCTAATTGGGTCAGAGATTAACCTTGCTCTAATTGGGTCAGAGATTAACCTTGTTCTAATTGGGTCAGAGATTAACCTTGCTCTAATTGGGTCAGAGATTAACCTTGCTCTAATTGGGTCAGAGATGAACCTTGCTCTAATTGGGTCAGAGATTAACCTTGCTCTGATTGGGTCAGAGATTAACCTTGCTCTGATTGGGCCAGTAATGACTCCTGTTGACTCCTGCTTCAACCAACCAACCTCATTAATCAGTGTCATGACTAGTGACAGAAACCCAGTCAGCATAGAAGTTAAACATAACTGGATTCTCAAACGTACCCTTCAAACTGAGCTGACAAGAAGTTGGATTACTGAGAAAGTGACTGATTATTGAAAAACAAGATGAATATGTCTACATTACTCATTTTATTCATTTCCCACGGTTTTGTCAGACAAAATCGCAGTGATTTTCCACTAGCTTTGGTTGCTGATGTGTATAATGTTGAATCCTCAGCATGCAAGGACACACCAGCGTTGTTCAATACCAGTGGCAGGACATTGGTAAAAACAGAAGAGAGAGCTTCCCTGTGGTACACCACACGTAACATGTTTGACATTAGAGAAGCTTCCATTAAAGAAAACCCTTTGATAGAGAGCTCTGAATCCACAATATGGCAGAGGTTTAAAATCATAGCACGTACATCCATTCAACAACAGGTTATGGTCAATAATAGCAAATGCTGCACTGAAATCTAACAGTACAGCGCCCACAATCTTCCTATTATCAATTTCTTTCAACCAATCATCAGTCATTTGTGTCAGTGCAGTACATGTTGAGTGGCCTTCTCTATAAGCATGCTGAAAGCATGCTGTTCATTTGTTTACAGAGAAATAGCATTGTATCTGGTCAAACACAATTTTCTACAAAAGGTTTTTGCTAAGAGTTAGCAGCAATCTGATTGGTCGGCTGTTAGAACCAGTAAAAGGTGCTTTAACATTCTTGGGTAGAATGACTTTTGGCTTCCCTCCGGGTCTGAGGACAAACATTTGTCTCCACACTCAGATGAAAGATAAGACAAACAGGAGAGTCAATACAGTCAGATACCATCCTCAGTAGGAGAGTCAATAGAGTCAGATACCATCCTCAGTAGGAGAGTCAATAGTCAGATACCATCCTCAGTAGGAGAGTCAATACAGTCAGCTACCATCCTCAGTAGGAGAGTCAATACAGTCAGCTACCATCCTCAGTAGGAGAGTCAATACAGTCAGCTACCATCCTCAGTAGGAGAGTCAATACAGTCAGCTACCATCCTCAGTAGGAGAGTCAATACAGTCAGCTACCATCCTCAGTAGGAGAGTCAATACAGTCAGCTACCATCCTCAGTAGGAGAGTCAATACAGTCAGATACCATCCTCAGTAGGAGAGTCAATACAGTCAGCTACCATCCTCAGTAGGAGTGACTATAGAGTCAGCTACCATCCTCAGTAGGAGTGGCTATAGAGTCAGTAGGAGTGGCTATAGAGTCAGCTACCATCCTCAGTAGGAGTGACTATAGAGTCAGTAGGAGTGGCTATAGAGTCAGCTACCATCCTCAGTAGGAGTGACTATAGAGTCAGCTACCATCCTCAGTAGGAGTGACTATAGAGTCAGTAGGAGTGGCTATAGAGTCAGCATCCTCAGTAGGAGTGGCTATAGAGTCAGCTACCATCCTCAGTAGGAGTGACTATAGAGTCAGTAGGAGTGGCTATAGAGTCAGCTACCATCCTCAGTAGGAGTGGCTATAGAGTCAGCTACCATCCTCAGTAGGAGTGACTATAGAGTCAGTAGGAGTGGCTATAGAGTCAGCTACCATCCTCAGTAGGAGTGACTATAGAGTCAGATACCATCCTCAGTAGGAGTGACTATAGAGTCAGCTACCATCCTCAGTAGGAATGGCTATAGAGTCAGTAGGAGTGGCTATAGAGTCAGTAGGAGTGACTATAGAGTCAGTAGGAGTGACTATAGAGTCAGCTACCATCCTCAGTAGGAGTGGTTATAGAGTCAGCTACCATCCTCAGTAGGAGTGACTATAGAGTCAGATACCATCCTCAGTAGGAGTGACTATAGAGTCAGCTACCATTCTCAGTAGGAGTGGCTATAGAGTCAGTAGGAGTGACTATAGAGTCAGCTACCATCCTCAGTAGGAGTGACTATAGAGTCAGTAGGAGTGGCTATAGAGTCAGCTACCATCCTCAGTAGGAGTGACTATAGAGTCAGCTACCATCCTCAGTAGGAGTGACTATAGAGTCAGTAGGAGTGGCTATAGAGTCAGCTACCATCCTCAGTAGGAGTGGCTATAGAGTCAGCTACCATCCTCAGTAGCAGTGACTATAGAGTCAGATACCATCCTCAGTAGCAGTGACTATAGAGTCAGCTACCATCCTCAGTAGGAGTGGCTATAGAGTCAGTAGGAGTGACTATAGAGTCAGCTACCATCCTCAGTAGGAGTGGTTATAGAGTCAGCTACCATCCTCAGTAGGAGTGACTATAGAGTCAGATACCATCCTCAGTAGGAGTGACTATAGAGTCAGCTACCATTCTCAGTAGGAGTGGCTATAGAGTCAGCTACCATCCTCAGTAGGAGTGGCTATAGAGTCAGTAGGAGTGACTATAGAGTCAGCTACCATCCTCAGTAGGAGTGACTATAGAGTCAGCTACCATCCTCAGTAGGAGTGACTATAGAGTCAGCTACCATCCTCAGTAGGAGTGGCTATAGAATCAGCTACCATCCTCAGTAGGAGTGGCTATAGAGTCAGCTACCATCCTCAGTAGGAGTGGCTATAGAGTCAGCTACCATCCTCAGTAGGAGTGGCTATAGAGTCAGCTACCATCCTCAGTAGGAGTGGCTATAGAGTCAGCTACCATCCTCAGTAGGAGTGACTATAGAGTCAGCTACCATCCTCAGTAGGAGTGGCTATAGAGTCAGTAGGAGTGGCTATAGAGTCAGTAGGAGTGACTATAGAGTCAGCTACCATCCTCAGTAGGAGTGGCTATAGAGTCAGCTACCATCCTCAGTAGGAGTGGCTATAGAGTCAGCTACCATCCTCAGTAGGAGTGGCTATAGAGTCAGCTACCATCCTCTGCAGCGTTCCAGCTAAATTGTCAATACCAGGTGGTTTCTCATTATCGACAAACCAAAATCATTCTTCCACCTCATCCAAACTTACTTTACAAAAATCCTAAATTACAATGCTTTCCCTTTTCATTATTAGGTATTATATGCATGACTGGCTCACAGTTTGTTGTTGACATTTCATGCCTAAGTTTGCCTACTTTGCCAATGAAATAGTCATTAAAGTAAATTGGCAAAATCAAAATGTTTTACTATAAATGAGACATATGATTCAATGAAAGAGGGAGTTGAATTAGTCTTTCTGCACATAATTTAATTTAAAGTACTCTAAAACTTTCCAGGTCATAAATCATATAAAGTATCTTGGTTTAATAATAATTATATTATAAGATTTATTAATAGTAGAGTTTCTTCCTCATTTTCGTTCAGTTTATTCACATAATTCCTAATTTCACAGTAACTTTGCCGATCAGATGTGCAGACAAACTTATTCACCACTCCTTTAGCCTCGTCCCTCTCTTAACCATACAGCTTCTCAGTTCCTCATCAATCCACGGTGCCATAACAGATCTTTAGCCTCGTCCCTCTCTCAACCATACAGCTTCTCAGTTCCTCATCAATCCACGGTGCCTTAACAGATCTTTAGCCTCGTCCCTCTCTCAACCATACAGCTTCTCAGTTCCTCATCAATACACGGTCCCTTAACAGATCTTTAGCCTCGTCCCTCTCTCAACCATACAGCTTCTCAGTTCCTCATCAATCCACGGTGCCTTAACAGATCTTTAGCCTCGTCCCTCTCTCAACCATACAGCTTCTCAGTTCCTCATCAATCCACGGTGCCTTAACAGATCTTTAGCCTCGTCTCTCTCTCAACCATACATCTTCTCAGTTCCTCATCAATCCATGGAGCCCTAACAGATCTTTAGCCTCGTCCCTCTCTCAACCATACAGCTTCTCAGTTCCTCATCAATCCACGGGGCCTTAACAGTTCGTTTCTCAATAACTGGAAGAAACTATTTCATAAATATATCATCAAGTGCAGCGTCTTGGATGCTCCTCATTACATCAGACCCAACAAATAAATATTACGTTGTATCTTCAACATTCCAACCTCATAGTGTGGAAATATATATAAAACACAGGAAATATGTTTTTTTTACTGCACTGGGCCTTTAAAAGTCATACCTTTACCTTTAAAGCCATGTGGAAGATTTCCAGTCATTCCAATGAATAAAGTGCTTTTTGATCCTAAAGAATATGAATATACACCTTGAGATTTGCTTTGCCTACTTATCATTCTTTTATGTTTTAGTTGTCATCAAGGATGAAGAGGATTCAATTCAGATTTCTCTAACTGCTTCACTCACAGATAATAAAAATGTTTTTAAAAAAAGAGTACATTCTGCTCTCATAGAACATCTTACTTCGGAACAATCCAAATGTACTGCTATACTTCTTACCAATTGCGGCTGTTGAAGTCTATCAAATATGTACGGACATTTCTTATTAGAGTCGATCAAATATTTTACAATTAACAAAAAGAGCCCGCAAGATGAGTTTTGGAGATGTACTGTAGAAGTTAAGAGTCGTCAAAACATAGCTTCCATCTTTTTCTCGACTATTTCTTTTTTAAATATATTTTACCTTTATTTAACCAGGCAAGTCAGTTAAGAACAAATTCTTATTTTCAATGACTGCCTAGGAACAGTGGGTTAACTGCCTGTTCAGGGGCAGAACGACAGATTTGTACCTTGTCAGCTCGGGGATTTGAACTTGCAACCGTCCGGTTACTAGTCCAACTAGCCCAACGCTCTAACCACTAGGCTACCCTGCCGCCCGACGATTAGCTAATAATATCCAGACGTTTATTAAAAACGGTCTAGCTGGTTGAGCAAAGTGCCTCTCCCTGATGGAGATGCCCTCACTCTGCTGTTCGTCGCAGCTCCGCAACCCTTTCAGCATACACCCCAGGGCTCCATTCTTAAACATTTAACCAGGTAAAACCCATCGAGGTTCAAATCCTATTTTGCGACCTGACAAGAAGGCAAAACATGGAAACTGCAGCGTGTCCAAAAATACACACAAAAGACAAAAGTGTCACAAGTTAAAGACACAACTGAAGATTAGAAACCACTGCAGTTGTCACAAACAGTCGATCAGAGTCTTTAAAAAACAGGCAAAGACACCAACTCCCCTAACTTTAAAACCTTCTGAAGCATGTTCCATAATGAAGGGGCATTATGGGAAATATGGTCTCAGTTCTAGCTTCAGGAACAGACAAGGACAGCAGCAACTGTATGGTTTCATCTCAGATCTAGCTTCAGGAACAGACAAGGACAGCAGCAACTGTATGGTTTCATCTCAGTTCTAGCTTTAGGAACAGACAAGGACAGCAGCGACTGTATGGTTTCATCTCAGGTCTAGCAACTGTATGGTTTCATCTCAGTTCTAGCTTCAGGAACAGACAAGGACAGCAGCAACTGTATGGTTTCATCTCAGTTCTAGCTTCAGGAACAGACAAGGACAGCAGCAACTGTATGGTTTCATCTCAGTTCTAGCTTCAGGAACAGACAAGGACAGCAGCAACTGTATGGTTTCATCTCAGTTCTAGCTTCAGGAACAGACAAGGACAGCAGCAACTGTATGGTTTCATCTCAGTTCTAGCTTTAGGAACAGACAAGGACAGCAGCGACTGTATGGTTTCATCTCAGGTCTAGCAACTGTATGGTTTCATCTCAGTTCTAGCTTCAGGAACAGACAAGGACAGCAGCAACTGTATGGTTTCATCTCAGTTCTAGCTTCAGGAACAGACAAGGACAGCAGCGACTGTATGGTTTCATCTCAGTTCTAGCTTCAGGAACAGACAAGGACAGCAGCGACTGTATGGTTTCATCTCAGTTCTAGCTTCAGGAACAGACAAGGACAGCAGCAACTGTATGGTTTCATCTCAGTTCTAGCTTCAGGAACAGACAAGGACAGCAGCGACTGTATGGTTTCATCTCAGTTCTAGCTTCAAGAACAGACAAGGACAGCAGCAACTGTATGGTTTCATCTCAGTTCTAGCTTCAGGAACAGACAAGGACAGCAGCGACTGTATGGTTTCATCTCAGTTCTAGCTTCAGGAACAGACAAGGACAGCAGCAACTGTATGGTTTCATCTCAGTTCTAGCTTCAGGAACAGACAAGGACAGCAGCGACTGTATGGTTTCATCTCAGTTCTAGCTTCAAGAACAGACAAGGACAGCAGCAACTGTATGGTTTCATCTCAGTTCTAGCTTCAGGAACAGACAAGGACAGCAGCGACTGTATGGTTTCATCTCAGGTCTAGCTTCAAGAACAGACAAGGACAGCAGCAACTGTATGGTTTCATCTCAGTTCTAGCTTCAGGAACAGACAAGGACAGCAGCGACTGTATGGTTTCATCTCAGTTCTAGCTTCAAGAACAGACAAGGACAGCAGCGACTGTGAATGAAGACTGTATTGAGTGACTGATCTGGTCAGTAAAGAACAGAGATACAAAGGGAGTTGTCCCATCAATGCTTCGTACATAAAAAAGTGTACCAGTGCTTTAGTCTCCTGGTGGAGAGAGAGTTCCATTGCACCATAGCATACAGATAATACTGATGGGTGAGTGATCTAGCATTGGTAATACATCTTCAAGCAAGTTTTTAAGGTACTTGCTGAGGCCTGCATATAGACAATGTCAACTTAATGTCAACATAATCCAACACTGATTTGACTCAAGTGGTTTGAACAAGATCCTTTCTGACTAACGTTGAAAAGCAAGATGTGTTCCTGTTAATAGAAACCCAATTTCAACTTTCAGTTTCTTGGTCAAGGTTTCAATGTGCCGTTTAAAATTCAACTTTTTCATCTAACCAAATCCCAAGATACTTTATAGGAGGTGAACCTATCAATTTGCTGGCCTGTTTGTTATCATTCAAATCTGCAACTGACTCCATCTGTGAACTTTCAGGGAAGAGAAAACCTTAAACACACAAGTTTCAATTGGAAAAAAAGCTGCCTTTGAATAACATCAAAGGCCAAATGTAAGTCCTGAAAAGCCTTGTCAATATTAGATGCTCTAGAATCAATAATTGTGTCATCAGCATACAGATGGAGATTTGCAGAGTCAACAGTCTTTACCTATATCATTTATATACAGTGTAAAAAAGGATCGGACCTAAAATTGAGCCTTGGGGATCTCCTTTTGTAAGCATTCGAAACTCAGATTTCATACCCTCCTGTGCTATACACTGTGTTCTGTCAGAAAGGTAGTTCTTGAATTGATCCATTGCATCGACACTTAAACCATTTTTTTGAGTCTATTCAACAGCAGGGTGTGGTCAACAGTGTCGAAGGCCAACAGCAGGGTGTGGTCAACAGTGTCGAAGGCCAACAGCAGGGTGTGGTCAACAGTGTCGAAGGCCAACAGCAGGGTGTGGTCAACAGTGTCGAAGGCCAACAGCAGGGTGTGGTCAACAGTGTCGAAGGCCAACAGCAGGGTGTGGTCAACAGTGTCGAAGGCCAACAGCAGGGTGTGGTCAACAGTGTCGAAGGCCAACAGCAGGGTGTGGTCAACAGTGTCGAAGGCCAACAGCAGGGTGTGGTCAACAGTGTCGAAGGCCTTCCATATGTCAATAAAAAAGTGAACCAGGGATTTTTCTTGTCCTGAGCATCTAGAACATCACCTACAACCTTACTTACAGCAGTAATTGTACTATGCTCGGCTCTAAAACCCAACAGTAATTGTACTATGCTCGGCTCTAAAACCCAACAGCAATTGTACTATGCTCGGCTCTAAAACCCAACAGTAATTGTACTATGCTCGGCTCTAAAACCCAACAGTAATTGTACTATGCTCGGCTCTAAAACCCAACAGTAATTGTACTATGCTCGGCTCTAAAACCCAACAGTAATTGTACTATGCTCGGCTCTAAAACCCAGCAGTAATTGTACTATGCTCGGCTCTAAAACCCAGCAGTAATTGTACTATACTCGGCTCTAAAACCCAACAGTAATTGTACTATACTCGGCTCTACATTTACATTTACATTTAAGTCATTTAGCTCTAAAACCCAACAGTAATTGTACTATGCTCGGCTCTAAAACCCAGCAGTAATTGTACTATGCTCGGCTCTAAAACCCAACAGTAATTGTACTATGCTCGGCTCTAAAACCCAACAGTAATTGTACTATGCTCGGCTCTAAAACCCAACAGTAATTGTACTATGCTCGGCTCTAAAACCCAACAGTAATTGTACTATGCTCGGCTCTAAAACCCAACAGTAATTGTACTATGCTCGGCTCTAAAACCCAACAGTAATTGTACTACGCTCGGCTCTAAAACCCAGCAGTAATTGTACTATACTCAGCTCTAAAACCCAACAGTAATTGTACTATACTCAGCTCTAAAACCCAATAGTAATTGTACTATGCTTGGCTCTAAAACCCAACAGTAATTGTACTATGCTTGGCTCTAAAACCCAACAGTAATTGTACTATGCTCGGCTCTAAAACCCAACAGTAATTGTACTATGCTCGGCTCTAAAACCCAGCAGTAATTGTACTATGCTCGGCTCTAAAACCCAGCAGTAATTGTACTATACTCGGCTCTAAAACCCAACAGTAATTGTACTATACTCGGCTCTACATTTACATTTACATTTAAGTCATTTAGCTCTAAAACCCAACAGTAATTGTACTATGCTCGGCTCTAAAACCCAGCAGTAATTGTACTATGCTCGGCTCTAAAACCCAACAGTAATTGTACTATGCTCGGCTCTAAAACCCAACAGTAATTGTACTATGCTCGGCTCTAAAACCCAACAGTAATTGTACTATGCTCGGCTCTAAAACCCAACAGTAATTGTACTATGCTCGGCTCTAAAACCCAACAGTAATTGTACTATGCTCGGCTCTAAAACCCAACAGTAATTGTACTACGCTCGGCTCTAAAACCCAGCAGTAATTGTACTATACTCAGCTCTAAAACCCAACAGTAATTGTACTATACTCAGCTCTAAAACTCAATAGTAATTGTACTATGCTTGGCTCTAAAACCCAACAGTAATTGTACTATGCTTGGCTCTAAAACCCAACAGTAATTGTACTATGCTCGGCTCTAAAACCCAACAGTAATTGTACTATGCTCGGCTCTAAAACCCAACAGTAATTGTACTATGCTCGGCTCTAAAACCCAACAGCAATTGTACTATGCTCGGCTCTAAAACCCAACAGTAATTGTACTATGCTCGGCTCTAAAACCCAACAGTAATTGTACTATGCTCGGCTCTAAAACCCAACAGTAATTGTACTATGCTCGGCTCTAAAACCCAACAGTAATTGTACTATGCTCGGCTCTAAAACCCAGCAGTAATTGTACTATGCTCGGCTCTAAAACCCAGCAGTAATTGTACTATACTGCTCTAAAACCCAACAGTAATTGTACTATACTCGGCTCTACATTTACATTTACATTTAAGTCATTTAGCTCTAAAACCCAACAGTAATTGTACTATGCTCGGCTCTAAAACCCAGCAGTAATTGTACTATGCTCGGCTCTAAAACCCAACAGTAATTGTACTATGCTCGGCTCTAAAACCCAACAGTAATTGTACTATGCTCGGCTCTAAAACCCAACAGTAATTGTACTATGCTCGGCTCTAAAACCCAACAGTAATTGTACTATGCTCGGCTCTAAAACCCAACAGTAATTGTACTATGCTCGGCTCTAAAACCCAACAGTAATTGTACTACGCTCGGCTCTAAAACCCAGCAGTAATTGTACTATACTCAGCTCTAAAACCCAACAGTAATTGTACTATACTCAGCTCTAAAACCCAATAGTAATTGTACTATGCTTGGCTCTAAAACCCAACAGTAATTGTACTATGCTTGGCTCTAAAACCCAACAGTAATTGTACTATGCTCGGCTCTAAAACCCAACAGTAATTGTACTATGCTCGGCTCTAAAACCCAGCAGTAATTGTACTATGCTCGGCTCTAAAACCCAGCAGTAATTGTACTATACTCGGCTCTAAAACCCAACAGTAATTGTACTATACTCGGCTCTACATTTACATTTACATTTAAGTCATTTAGCTCTAAAACCCAACAGTAATTGTACTATGCTCGGCTCTAAAACCCAGCAGTAATTGTACTATGCTCGGCTCTAAAACCCAACAGTAATTGTACTATGCTCGGCTCTAAAACCCAACAGTAATTGTACTATGCTCGGCTCTAAAACCCAACAGTAATTGTACTATGCTCGGCTCTAAAACCCAACAGTAATTGTACTATGCTCGGCTCTAAAACCCAACAGTAATTGTACTATGCTCGGCTCTAAAACCCAACAGTAATTGTACTACGCTCGGCTCTAAAACCCAGCAGTAATTGTACTATACTCAGCTCTAAAACCCAACAGTAATTGTACTATACTCAGCTCTAAAACCCAATAGTAATTGTACTATGCTTGGCTCTAAAACCCAACAGTAATTGTACTATGCTTGGCTCTAAAACCCAACAGTAATTGTACTATGCTCGGCTCTAAAACCCAATAGTAATTGTACTATACTCAGCTCTAAAACCCAATAGTAATTGTACTATGCTTGGCTCTAAAACCCAACAGTAATTGTACTATGCTTGGCTCTAAAACCCAACAGTAATTGTACTATACTCAGCTCTAAAACCCAATAGTAATTGTACTATGCTTGGCTCTAAAACCCAACAGTAATTGTACTATGCTTGGCTCTAAAACCCAACAGTAATTGTACTATGCTCGGCTCTAAAACCCAACAGTAATTGTACTATGCTCGGCTCTAAAACCCAACAGTAATTGTACTATGCTCGGCTCTAAAACCCAACAGTAATTGTACTATGCTCGGCTCTAAAACCAGACTGGAATTCAGATATAACCGAGTTATTATGAAGAAAGTTTTTGAACTGGTGAGTTCTCCAGGTTTTCTAAAACCTTTGCCAGCGCAGACAGTTTAGATACGGGACGACAGTTATCCAACTGGGACGGATCTCCACCTTTATGTAAAAACATGACATGGGCTGCTTTCCAGACTTTCGAAATGGTATTACTCTCCAATTAAATATTTAATATATGAGTGAGAGGGGCAGCAATGATCTCTGCACCAATTGTTTGAAAATATGGGTTTAATTCCTCCGGGCCAGCCTCTTTCTTTATATCAATACATTTGAGTTCCTTTACAACTTCTGAAAGCTCAATCTCGGTAAAAAAATGAATTAAGTGAACTGTAGGCCAGCATGTGGCAGTTTCATTCACAGCCTCATTTGAGATGTTAGGAAGGAGTTCATTATCAAATAAATGTCCAGCTTTAGCAAAATGCTCATTAAACATGTCAAACTGTTTATTCTCGTGAGTCACATCCATTGAATTTGAGGTCAATTTCAACAGAAGACCAGAGGAGTGTTAGTATTCATGGATTTAAACGGTTTTCCAGAATTTGGTCGGGTTATTGTAGATTCGTAATAAAAGCTAGATTTGCATTTCTGTATTAACAAGGTACATTTGTTTCTCAGGGCCCTGGATAACTGCCATTCTGCCTGGGAATTACCCCTTTCTGGCTTTGGCCCACTGTGTATTTATGGGATCCAATCAGATAATTCTCCTGTAAACCAGGAACTGTCTCTACCTCCTTACCCGGTACTTTCTGAGATGGGCGCAATAATCACAGATAGTAGAAAACAAGGAATGAAAATAGGAGAATTCATCTTCGATATCTGTAGTAAGTGCAATCCTATCCTATCTATGAAGTTCATGCAGGAATGTCTGCTCACAGAACTAACAAAAATGTTTGGCTGTGAACCGAGAGGACAGTTTGGGGATTTTAGTGTCTCTAATGCAAGCTACTGCACAACGATCACTTAAATCATTAGCGACACTACCAACGGCCGAGTATTTAGGAGGATTGTTTGTTAGAATAACATCAAATAAGTGTTGATTTAGAGTTGTCTTTGGGATTGAGTTTTGTGACTGCATTTATAATTTTCGTAAAATGTAAATTTATTGCACAGTCCCCTTATGGCCTAGGAGTTATTCCCTCCGTAAGGCTATCAAACAAGCTAAGCGTCAGTACAGAGACAAAGTGGAATCTCAATTCAATGGCTCAGACACAAGAGGCATGTGGCAGGGTCTACAGTCAATCACGGACTACAAGATGAAATCCAGCCCAGTCACGGACCAGGATGTCTTGCTCCCAGGCAGACTAAATAACTTTTTTGCCCGCTTTGAGGACAATACAGTGCCACTGACACGGCCTGCAACGGAAACATGCGGTCTCTCCTTCACTGCAGCCGAGGTGAGTAAGACATTTAAACGTGTTAACCCTAAGGCTGCAGGCCCAGACGGCATCCCCAGCCGCGCCCTCAGAGCATGCGCAGACCAGCTGGCCGGTGTGTTTACGGACATATTCAATCAATCCCTATACCAGTCTGCTGTTCCCACATGCTTCAAGAGGGCCACCATTGTTCCTGTTCCCAAGAAAGCTAAGGTAACTGAGCTAAACGACTACCGCCCCGTAGCACTCACTATCATGAAGTGCTTTGAGAGACTAGTCAAGGACCATATCACCTCCACCCTACCTGACACCCTAGACCCACTCCAATTGCTTACCGCCCAAATAGGTCCACAGACGATGCAATCTCAACCACACTGCACACTGCCCTAACCCACCTGGACAAGAGGAATACCTATGTGAGAATGCTGTTCATCGACTACAGCTCGGCATTCAACACCATAGTACCCTCCAAGCTCGCATCAAGCTCGAGACCCTGGGTCTCGACCCCGCCCTGTGCAACTGGGTACTGGACTTCCTGACGGGCCGCCCCCAGGTGGTGAGGGTAGGCAGATCTCCTCCCCGCTGATCCTCAACACGGGGGCCCCACAAGGGTGCGTTCTGAGCCCTCTCCTGTACTCCCTGTTCACCCACGACTGCGTGGCCACGCACGCCTCCAACTCAATCATCAAGTTTGCGGACGACACAACAGTGGTAGGCTTGATTACCAACAACGACGAGACGGCCTACAGGGAGGAGGTGAGGGCCCTTGGAGTGTGGTGTCAGGAAAATAACCTCACACTCAACGTCAACAAAACTAAGGAGATGATTGTGGACTTCAGGAGGGAACACCCCCTATCCACATCGATGGAACAGTAGTGGAGAGGGTAGCTAGTTTTAAGTTCCTCGGCATACACATCACAGACAAACTGAATTGGTCCACTCACACTGACAGCGTCGTGAAGAAGGCGCAGCAGCGCCTATTCAACCTCAGGAGGCTGAAGAAATTCGGCTTGTCACCAAAAGCACTCACAAACTTCTACAGATGCACAATCGAGAGCATCCTGGCGGGCTGTATCACCGCCTGGTACGGCAACTGCTCCGCCCTCAACCGTAAGGCTCTCCAGAGGGTAGTGAGGACTGCACAACGCATCACCGGGGGCAAACTACCTGCCCTCCAGGACACCTACACCACCCGTTGTTACAGGAAGGCCATAAAGATCATCAAGGACATCAACCACCCGAACCACTGCCTGTTCACCCCGCTTCATCCAGAAGGCGAGGTCAGTACAGGTGCATCAAAGCTGGGACCGAGAGACTGAAAAACAGCTTCTATCTCAAGGCCATCAGACTGTTAAACAGCCACCACTAACATTGAGTGGCTGCTGCCAACACACTGACATTGACACTGACCCAACTCCAGCCATTTTAATAATGGGAATTGATGGGAAATTATGTAAATATATCACTAGCCACTTTAAACAATGCTACCTTATATAATGTTACTTACCCTACATTATTCATCTCATATGCATATGTATATACTGTACTCTACAACATCGACTGCATCCTTATGTAACACATGTATCACTAGCCACTTTAACTATGCCACTTTGTTTACTTTGTCTACACACTCATCTCATATGTATATACTGTACTCGATACCATCTACTGTATGCTGCTCTGTACCATCACTCATTCATATATCCTTATGTACATGTTCCTTATCCCCTTACACTGTGTATAAGACAGTAGTTTTGGAATTGTTAGTTAGATTACTTGTTGGTTATCACTGCATTGTCGGAACTAGAAGCACAAGCATTTCGCTACACTCGCATTAACATCTGCTAACCATGTGTATGTGACAAATAAAATTTGATTTGATTTGATTTGATTTTTGAGTTTGGAGATAACCAATCGCAGTTTAAATCGCCCATAAGGGCCATTTCACCCCCCCCCCCAACCACGCATCAGTTCAGCCAGAGAATCCAGGGATTCTACTTTTGCAGATGGAGATCAATAACATCCTATCAAATATAAAGTTCACAGCTTCCGATAACTGCAGTTTCAATGCTTAAAAACTCACTGTTTTGGTTTAGATAAAGACCTTAGTTCAGTAACCAAACATCTGTCTTTAAAAAATAGACAGATATACCCTCCTCCCCAGTTTCTTTGTCGTTCACATCGATAAACATCCAAGTCTATAGACTGATTTAGAACAGATTTCTTAAGCCAGGTCTCGGACAGTACTAAGACATTTGGGTCAGCAGTGTGAACCCAGACTTTTATCGTCCATGTTCTGCATCAGACTCCTCATATTAATATGCATCAGTCCCAACCCTGATCAAGTTTTCAAATCATTTGGAGTGGGAAGTGCATCCATAGCCAATGGGCCTGGGTTTCCTGATTCATAGCCAATGGGCCTGGGTTTGGGAGAATGTTTCCTGATTTATAGCCAATGGGCCTGGGTTTGGGTGGATGATTCCTGATTCATAGCCAATGGGACTGGGAGAATGTTTCCTGATTCATAGCCAATGGGCCTGGGAGAATGTTTCCTGATCCATAGCCAATGAGACTGGGAGAATGTTTCCTGATCCGTAGCCAATAGGACTGGGTTTGGGTGAATGTTTCCTGATTCATAGCCAATGGGACTTGGTTTGGGTGAATGTTTCCTGATTCATAGCCAATGGGCCTGGGTTTGGGTGAATGTTTCCTGATTCATAGCCAATGGGACTGGGTTTGGGTAAATGTTTCCTGATTCATAGCCAATGGGACTGGGTTTGGGTAAATGTTTCCTGATTCATAGCCAATGGGACTGGGTTTGGGTAAATGTTTCCTGATTCATAGCCAATGGGACTGGGTTTGGGTAAATGTTTCCTGATTCATAGCCAATGGGACTGGGTTTGGGTAAATGTTTCCTGATTCATAGCCAATGGGACTGGGTTTGGGTAAATGTTTCCTGATTCATAGCCAATGGGACTGGGTTTGGGTAAATGTTTCCTGATTCATAGCCAATGGGACTGGGTTTGGGTAAATGTTTCCTGATTCATAGCCAATGGGACTGGGTTTGGGTAAATGTTTCCTGATTCATAGCCAATGGGACTGGGTTTGGGTAAATGTTTCCTGATTCATAGCCAATGGGACTGGGTTTGGGTAAATGTTTCCTGATTCATAGCCAATGGGACTGGGTTTGGGTAAATGTTTCCTGATTCATAGCCAATGGGACTGGGTTTGGGTAAATGTTTCCTGATTCATAGCCAATGGGACTGGGTTTGGGTAAATGTTTCCTGATTCATAGCCAATGGGACTGGGTTTGGGTAAATGTTTCCTGATTCATAGCCAATGGGACTGGGTTTGGGTAAATGTTTCCTGATTCATAGCCAATGGGACTGGGTTTGGGTAAATGTTTCCTGATTCATAGCCAATGGGACTGGGTTTGGGTAAATGTTTCCTGACACCAAAAAGCAGAAGAATAATAAAACACCTTGATTTATTTATTCCTAAAATCGCACTTGCTTTTAGATGATTTTGAATAATCCAAACTACAGTCATCTGATACAACAAACACAGTTTTGAGCCAGATCAAACCCTGTAGATTTTATGTCCATGTCACAGTAGGAGTCAAATGGTAACACAACAGGATCCCTCTAAAAGATAAAAGCTGCTATACTATCAGTTAAAGTAGGGTTTAGCGGTATCTCTCTGGGGTACGGAGATGAGATTGTGTTGTCGAAATTAGCAAAAACAACGAGCCATAACCCATGTAGGCAGAAATTAAAACAATTTGTACAAAAAAATACCCATTTTAACCACTGAATCCAACATTTCACTAAAACAAAAAGAAAACAAATATTTTAAATAAACCGAGTCAATCTAATGAAAAACGTTAAATCCCCCACCTCTCCCTCCTCTCTCCCCCACCTCCCCCTCCTCTCTCCCCCACCTCCCCCTCCTCTCTCCCCACTTCTCACCAGTCTCTCCCCCACCTCTCACCCAATCTCTCACCCAATCTCTCCCCCACCTCTCACCCAATCTCTCCCCCACCTCTCCTCCACGTCTCTCCCTCCTCTCTTCCCCACCTCTCCCCCACCTCCCCCCTCCTCTCTCCCCCCACTTCTCACCAGTCTCTCCCCCACTTCTCACCAGTCTCTCCCCCACTTCTCACCCACTTCTCACCCAATCTCTCCACCACTTCGACACCAATCTCTCCACCACTTCGACACCAATCTCTCCACCACTTCGACACCAATCTCTCCCCCAGTTCTCACCCCCACTTCTCCCCCACTTCTCCCCCACTTCTCACCCAGTCTCTCCCCCACTTCTCACCCAGTCTCTCCCCCACTTCTCCCCCACTTCTCCCCCACTTCTCACCCAGTCTCTCCCCCACTTCTCACCCAGTCTCTCACCCACTTCTCACCCAGTCTCTCCCCCACTTCTCACCCAGTCTCTCCCCCACTTCTCACCCAGTCTCTCCCCCACTTCTCACCCAGTCTCTCCCCCACTTCTCACCCAGTCTCTCCCCCACTTCTCACCCAGTCTCTCCCCCACTTTTCACCCAGTCTCTCCCCCACTTTTCACCCAGTCTCTCCCCCACTTTTCACCCAGTCTCTCCCCCACTTTTCACCCAGTCTCTCCCCACTTTTCACCCAGTCTCTCCCCCACTTTTCACCCAGTCTCTCCCCACTTTTCACCCAGTCTCTCCCCCACTTCTCACCCAGTCTCTCCCCCACTTCTCACCCAGTCTCTCCCCCACTTCTCACCCAGTCTCTCCCCCACTTCTCACCCAGTCTCTCCCCCACTTTTCACCCAGTCTCTCCCCCACTTTTCACCCAGTCTCTCCCCCACTTCTCACCCAGTCTCTCCCCCACTTCTCACCCAGTCTCTCCCCCACTTCTCACCCAGTCTCTCCCCCACTTCTCCCCAGTCTCTCCCCCACTTCTCACCCAGTCTCTCCCCACTTCTCACCCAGTCTCTCCCCCACTTCTCACCCAGTCTCTCCCCCACTTCTCCCCCAGTCTCTCCCCCACTTCTCCCCAGTCTCTTCCCACTTCTCCCCCACTTCTCACCCCCAGTCTCTCCCCCACTTCTCCCCCACTTCTCACCCAGTCTCTCCCCCACTTCTCACCCAGTCTCTCCCCCACTTCTCACCCAGTCTCTCCCCCACTTCTCACCCAGTCTCTCCCCCACTTCTCCCCCAGTCTCTCCCCCACTTCTCCCCCAGTCTCTTCCCCACTTCTCCCCCACTTCTCACCCCCAGTCTCTCCCCCACTTCTCCCCCACTTCTCACCCAGTCTCTCCCCCACTTCTCACCCAGTCTCTCCCCCACTTCTCCCCCAGTCTCTCCCCCACTTCTCCCCCACTTCTCACCCAGTCTCTCCCCCACTTCTCACCCAGTCTCTCCCCCACTTCTCACCCAGTCTCTCCCCCACTTCTCACCCAGTCTCTCCCCCACTTCTCACCCAGTCTCTCCCCCAGTCTCTCCCCCACTTCTCACCCAGTCTCTCCCCCACTTCTCACCCAGTCTCTCCCCCACTCTCTCCCCCACTTCTCCCCCACTTCTCACCCAGTCTCTCCCCCACTTCTCCCCCAGTCTCTCCCCCAGTCTCTCCCCCAGTCTCTCCCCCAGTCTCTCCCCCACTTCTCCCCCACTTCTCCCCCACTTCTCACCCCCACTTCTCACCCCCACTTCTCACCCAGTCTCTCCCCCACTTCTCACCCAGTCTCTCCCCCACTTCTCACCCAGTCTCTCCCCCACTTCTCACCCAGTCTCTCCCCCACTTCTCACCCAGTCTCTCCCCCACTTCTCACCCAGTCTCTCCCCCAGTCTCTCCCCCACTTCTCACCCCCACTCTCTCCCCCACTTCTCCCCCACTTCTCCCCCAGTCTCTCACCCAGTCTCTCACCCAGTCTCTCCCCCACTTCTCCCCCAGTCTCTCACCCACTTCTCCCCCAGTCTCTCACCCACTTCTCCCCCAGTCTCTCCCCCACTTTTCACCCAGTCTCTCCCCCACTTTTCACCCAGTCTCTCCCCCACTTTTCACCCAGTCTCTCCCCACTTTTCACCCAGTCTCTCCCCACTTTTCACCCAGTCTCTCCCCCACTTTTCACCCAGTCTCTCCCCCACTTTTCACCCAGTCTCTCCCCCACTTTTCACCCAGTCTCTCCCCCACTTTTCACCCAGTCTCTCCCCACTTTTCACCCAGTCTCTCCCCCACTTTTCACCCAGTCTCTCCCCCACTTTTCACCCAGTCTCTCCCCCACTTTTCACCCAGTCTCTCCCCCACTTTTCACCCAGTCTCTCCCCCACTTTTCACCCAGTCTCTCCCCCACTTCTCACCCAGTCTCTCCCCCACTTCTCCCCCACTTCTCACCCAGTCTCTCCCCCACTTCTCACCCAGTCTCTCCCCCACTTCTCACCCAGTCTCTCCCCCACTTCTCACCCAGTCTCTCCCCCACTTCTCACCCAGTCTCTCCCCCACTTCTCACCCAGTCTCTCACCCACTTCTCCCCCACTTCTCCCCCACTTCTCCCCCAGTCTCTCACCCAGTCTCTCCCCCACTTCTCACCCAGTCTCTCCCCCACTTCTCCCCCACTTCTCCCCCACTTCTCCCCCAGTCTCTCACCCAGTCTCTCCCCCACTTCTCACCCAGTCTCTCCCCCACTTCTCCCCCACTTCTCCCCCAGTCTCTCCCCCAGTCTCTCACCCACTTCTCCCCCAGTCTCTCCCCCACTTCTCACCCAGTCTCTCCCCCACTTCTCCCCCAGTCTCTCCCCCACTTCTCCCCCACTTCTCACCCCCACTTCTCCCCCAGTCTCTCCCCCACTTCTCCCCCAGTCTCTCCCCCACTTCTCACCCAGTCTCTCCCCCACTTCTCACCCAGTCTCTCCCCCACTTCTCACCCAGTCTCTCCCCCACTTCTCACCCAGTCTCTCCCCCACTTCTCCCCCACTTCTCCCCCACTTCTCCCCCAGTCTCTCCCCCACTTCTCCCCCAGTCTCTCCCCCAGTCTCTCCCCCACTTCTCCCCCAGTCTCTCCCCCACTTCTCACCCAGTCTCTCCCCCACTTCTCACCCAGTCTCCCCCACTTCTCACCCAGTCTCTCCCCCACTTCTCCCCCAGTCTCTCCCCCACTTCTCACCCAGTCTCTCCCCCACTTCTCACCCAGTCTCTCCCCCACTTCTCACCCAGTCTCTCCCCCACTTCTCACCCAGTCTCTCCCCCACTTCTCACCCAGTCTCTCCCCCACTTCTCACCCAGTCTCTCCCCACTTCTCACCCAGTCTCTCCCCCATATCATCTTCTCTTTTGGATCTACTCTCTGTATTCTATCTATTCTCTGACATAATATTCTTTAGAATCATACACACCATCTTAACCTCAATGTCTGGCGTGGTTTCTCCCAGACCAACGGGTACCTCAGACCGACCTGCCGGTCTGCTACAACAGAGTAGCAGCCTGAGGCACATAGAGCAGGAGCGTGACTGGGACAAGTCCTGCCACCCTGCAACTGGGTCTGAATGCTAACTAGGCTAGATCAGGACTAACCTCATTCTAAAACGGGTCAGTAAGGTCTGAAAGAGATATATATATATTTTGTTTGAAATATGTCTTGATTGCCTATATCTCTTTCCACCCCAGTTAATACATGGTGGAAGCAACCATTCCAGTTGTGAATCATTTCTACCAACTTCGCACAACTCTTATGGTAAGATATGGCCCTTGTTTTTCTCCAAATTGTTCCAACCCCCAGTAAATTTGTTTGGGAATCATTGATGGACAGCAATATTCAAATTGTATCTATGATTTTCAAGCAAATTGAAGTCAGGAGTGAGACTAGAGCACTCGGGAACACTCGACACCACTTGGAAAGCCATTACGCCGTGTCTGTCTCTAGCATGAACATGCATGTTATGTTCTTACAACTCTATCCCAGGGTTTTCAGAAGACAGAGGTGGGTTTTCTATAACTTCTTACTTTGCTTATTTCATATTTCTTTTCATCCTAACAAACTCTAAAAAGAAAGTAAGAATGTCACACGGATTATTCTCCCAAACATTAAATGGGTCTAGCAAACAACATTTCAGCACATTTTTTTTTTCTCTTCGGGTTATGAAGACAAGTGGAATTAGCGCAGCCATTGAACACAGTGGGAGAGGTGTGTCATGGTAACTAAGGTAACGAGGGATGGAAAAAGCGGAACTGTTTAAATGGTTTACAGCATGTCAAGATGTTAAATACAATTAATTACATCATCTAATGTCAACATAATTAGATAAAATAAAAATAATAATATCATCAAGTTATTGTGTGCAGGGTGTCGTCTTTCGGATGGGACGTTAAACGGGTGTCCTGACTCTCTGAGGGCATTAAAGATCCCATGGCACTTATTGTTAGAGTAGGGGTGTTAACCCCGGTGTCCTGGCTAAATTCCCAATCTGGCCCTCAAACCATCACGGTCACCTAATAATCTTCAATTTTACAATTGTCTCATTCATTCCCCCCTCCTCTCCCCTTCTGTCACTATTCCCCAGGTCGTTGCTGTAAATGAGAACGTGTGCTGAAACTGTGTTTGCTAGACCCATTAACTGATTAGCAGCATAATTGGAAACAGTATTGTTTTGGCAGCATCATGTTATGGGTATACTTTGCACTGACAAGGGACTGGGGAGTTTGTTAGGATCAAAAGCCCGGGTAAAAAAAAGTTCACAGGAAATACAGTCTTTCATTCTTCAGAAAAACCCTGGGATAGTTTGGTGTAGAGTTAGTAGTATCTTTATTCAACATGATTCACAGCTGTAAAGGCTGCTAAAAGGTGCTTCTACCGAGTACGAACTCTGGGGTGTGTGAATACATATGCAAATCAATACATTCACAATTTCTTAGTAATAAGGACAATTTTGAACAACAAAAATTATTCTTCGTACTTTGAAAATGTAGGTTGTGTAGATCGATAGGAGAAAACATTGAATGCACTCTCTTCAAGACAGAATGTTAAGGCAGCAACGTGTGAAGACCGTGACTATGGAGACGCTCTCACCCAGGACATGATAATATGAAGACATGACATGTGACCATGCTGCCATCTAGAGTCCATAGCCTGGTACTTCACCATCTAGAGTCCATAGTCTGGTACTTCACCATCTAGGGTCCATAGTCTGGTACTTCACCATCTAGGGTCCATAGCCCGGTACTTCACCCATCTAGAGTCCATAGTCTGGTACCCATCTAGGGTCCATAGCCTGGTACCCATCTAGAGTCCATAGCCTGGTATCCATCTAGAGTCCATAGCCTGGTACCCATCTAGAGTCCATAGCCTGGTATCCATCTAGGGTCCATAGCCTGGTATCCATCTAGGGTCCATAGCCTGGTACCCATCTAGAGTCCATAGCCTGGTACCCATCTAGAGTCCATAGCCTGGTACCCATCTAGAGTCCATAGCCTGGTACCCATCTAGAGTCCATAGCCTGGTACCCATCTAGAGTCCATAGCCTGGTACCCATCTAGAGTCCATAGCTTGGTACCCATCTAGGGTCCATAGCCTGGTACCCATCTAGAGTCCATAGCCTGGTATCCATCTAGAGTCCATAGCCTGGTATCCATCTAGAGTCCATAGCCTGGTACTTCACCATCTAGAGTCCATAGCCTGGTACTTCACCATCTAGAGTCCATAGCCTGGTACTTCACCATCTAGAGTCCATAGCCTGGTACCCATCTAGGGTCCATAGCCTGGTACCCATCTAGAGTCCATAGCCTGGTACCCATCTAGGGTCCATAGCCTGGTACCCATCTAGAGTCCATAGCCTGGTACCCATCTAGAGTCCATAGCCTGGTATCCATCTAGAGTCCATAGCCTGGTACTTCACCATCTAGAGTCCATAGCCTGGTACTTCACCATCTAGAGTCCATAGCCTGGTACCCATCTAGGGTCCATAGCCTGGTATCCATCTAGAGTCCATAGCCTGGTACTTCACCCATCTAGAGTCCATAGCCTGGTACTTCACCATCTAGAGTCCATAGCCTGGTATCCATCTAGAGTCCATAGCCTGGTACTTCACCATCTAGAGTCCATAGCCTGGTACTTCACCATCTAGAGTCCATAGCCTGGTACCCATCTAGGGTCCATAGCCTGGTACCCATCTAGAGTCCATAGCCTGGTACCCATCTAGAGTCCATAGCCTGGTATCCATCTAGAGTCCATAGCCTGGTACTTCACCCATCTAGAGTCCATAGCCTGGTACTTCACCATCTAGAGTCCATAGCCTGGTACTTCACCATCTAGAGTCCATAGCCTGGTACCCATCTAGGGTCCATAGCCTGGTATCCATCTAGAGTCCATAGCCTGGTATCCATCTAGGGTCCATAGCCTGGTATCCATCTAGAGTCCATAGCCTGGTACTTCACCATCTAGAGTCCATAGCCTGGTACCCATCTAGGGTCCATAGCCTGGTATCCATCTAGAGTCCATAGCCTGGTACTTCACCCATCTAGAGTCCATAGCCTGGTACTTCACCCATCTAGAGTCCATAGCCTGGTACTTCACCCATCTAGGGTCCATAGCCTGGTACTTCACCATCTAGAGTCCATAGCCTGGTACCCATCTAGAGTCCATAGCCTGGTACTTCACCCATCTAGAGTCCATAGCCTGGTACTTCACCCATCAAGAGTCCATAGCCTGGTATCCATCTAGAGTCCATAGCCTGGTATCCATCTAGGGTCCATAGCCTGGTATCCATCTAGAGTCCATAGCCTGGTACCCATCTAGGGTCCATAGCCTGGTATCCATCTAGAGTCCATAGCCTGGTACCCATCTAGAGTCCATAGCCTGGTACCCATCTAGAGTCCATAGCCTGGTACCCATCTAGAGTCCATAGCCTGGTACTTCACCCATCTAGAGTCCATAGCCTGGTACCCATCTAGAGTCCATAGCCTGGTACTTCACCCATCTAGAGTCCATAGCCTGGTACTTCACCCATCTAGAGTCCATAGCCTGGTATCCATCTAGAGTCCATAGCCTGGTACCCATCTAGGGTCCATAGCCTGGTACTTCACCCATCTAGAGTCCATAGCCTGGTACTTCACCATCTAGAGTCCATAGCCTGGTACTTCACCATCTAGAGTCCATAGCCTGGTATCCATCTAGAGTCCATAGCCTGGTACTTCACCATCTAGAGTCCATAGCCTGGTACCCATCTAGAGTCCATAGCCTGGTACCCATCTAGAGTCCATAGCCTGGTACCCATCTAGGGTCCATAGCCTGGTACCCATCTAGGGTCCATAGCCTGGTATCCATCTAGGGTCCATAGCCTGGTACTTCACCATCTAGAGTCCATAGCCTGGTACCCATCTAGAGTCCATAGCCTGGTATTATTATATTATTATATTATATTATTACTTCACCCATCTAGAGTCCATAGCCTGGTACCCATCTAGAGTCCATAGCCTGGTACTTCACCATCTAGAGTCCATAGCCTGGTACCCATCTAGGGTCCATAGCCTGGTATCCATCTAGAGTCCATAGCCTGGTATCCATCTAGGGTCCATAGCCTGGTATCCATCTAGAGTCCATAGCCTGGTACTTCACCATCTAGAGTCCATAGCCTGGTACCCATCTAGGGTCCATAGCCTGGTATCCATCTAGAGTCCATAGCCTGGTATCCATCTAGAGTCCATAGCCTGGTACTTCACCCATCTAGAGTCCATAGCCTGGTACTTCACCCATCTAGAGTCCATAGCCTGGTACTTCACCCATCTAGGGTCCATAGCCTGGTACTTCACCATCTAGAGTCCATAGCCTGGTACCCATCTAGAGTCCATAGCCTGGTACTTCACCCATCTAGAGTCCATAGCCTGGTACTTCACCCATCTAGAGTCCATAGCCTGGTATCCATCTAGAGTCCATAGCCTGGTACTTCACCCATCTAGGGTCCATAGCCTGGTACTTCACCATCTAGAGTCCATAGCCTGGTACCCATCTAGAGTCCATAGCCTGGTACTTCACCCATCTAGAGTCCATAGCCTGGTACTTCACCCATCTAGAGTCCATAGCCTGGTATCCATCTAGAGTCCATAGCCTGGTATCCATCTAGGGTCCATAGCCTGGTATCCATCTAGAGTCCATAGCCTGGTACCCATCTAGGGTCCATAGCCTGGTATCCATCTAGAGTCCATAGCCTGGTACCCATTTGGAGTCCATAGCCTGCTACCCATCTAGAGTCCATAGCCTGGTACTTCACCCATCTAGAGTCCATAGCCTGGTACCCATCTAGAGTCCATAGCCTGGTACTTCACCCATCTAGAGTCCATAGCCTGGTACTTCACCCATCTAGAGTCCATAGCCTGGTACTTCACCCATCTAGAGTCCATAGCCTGGTATCCATCTAGAG
>NC_060192.1:40359148-40414148 GCF_021184085.1 Oncorhynchus gorbuscha | reverse complement strand
GGTCACTAAAACAGCTGTCCTCTGGTTGACAGGGTCACTAAAACAGCTGTCCTCTGGTCACTAAAACAGCTGTCCCCTGGTCACTAAAACAGCTGTCCCCTGGTCACTAAAACAGCTGTCCCCTGGTCACTAAAACAGCTGTCCCCTGGTCACTAAAACAGCTGTCCCCTGGTCACTAAAACAGCTGTCCCCTGGTCACTAAAACAGCTGTCCCCTGGTCACTAAAACAGCTGTCCCCTGGTCACTAAAACAGCTGTCCCCTGGTCACTAAAACAGCTGTCCCCTGGTCACTAAAACAGCTGTCCTCTGGTCACTAAAACAGCTGTCCTCTGGTCACTAAAACAGCTGTCCTCTGGTCACTAAAACAGCTGTCCCCTGGTCACTAAAACAGCTGTCCCCTGGTCACTAAAACAGCTGTCCTCTGGTCACTAAAACAGCTGTCCTCTGGTCACTAAAACAGCTGTCCTCTGGTCACTAAAACAGCTGTCCTCTGGTCACTAAAACAGCTGTCCTCTGGTCACTAAAACAGCTGTCCTCTGGTCACTAAAACAGCTGTCCTCTGGTCACTAAAACAGCTGTCCTCTGGTCACTAAAACAGCTGTCCTCTGGTCACTAAAACAGCTGTCCTCTGGTCACTAAAACAGCTGTCCTCTGGTCACTAAAACAGCTGTCCTCTGGTCACTAAAACAGCTGTCCTCTGGTCACTAAAACAGCTGTCCTCTGGTTGACAGGGTCACTAAAACAGCTGTAACATATCTGTTCTAATAAGCAGACACTAAGACACTACATACACTAAGTTTGTGTCTAACTTGCCGGGAGAGTAGTCAAAATATGTGCTTTGTGTCTGAACAGTCAGATTACGACCAGACAGACACAGAGGAATGGCAGACAGAGGAATAGACATCATATTCACGCTGTACCACATGGAATAAAGAGCAGATCCACTACCCCCCCCCCCCCCCGTGCCAGTCTGCTCTGTCACGCCGCCAAGTCTGTTGGCGTTGTCATGCCGACTCCTTGTAAATCTGTCATGTTTTGGCTTGACAATGAGCAATGGAGTTTGCAAGAGCACAAACAGATCCGGGGCCAGGCTATAGTTATCTCTCTCTCTCTCTTTCTCTCTGTTATTATACTGTGTAAAAAATACAATCAAGTAATAGTATCTTTGTCATCATCACTAGAGAGATTTAAGTTTCTGATATATAAATCCTCTTTATTTATCTCAAATTAATCCACTTGGTGTTTCATCAGTCTGTATTACATTACATCACTGCGCTCTGTCAATCACACGGATTGACGAAGTGAATGGATTGCAGTCCTTCAGACGGAACATTCTGGTCGAGTTCCCGCCCGACTTAGAAGTGCGGGCGTTGCACCGCATCATCACCCAATGGTTGCGTGCCACGTCGTCGACTGTGCAGACGGGCATCAGACTGCTGTGGTTAAACACATATCCTGACGTTGTGAGGATCTGGCATACGTCTGTAGTCTAGTCAGGGCAGGAAACTCAACCCGTCTGTCCTCCAGTCCTCCGTCTGTCCTCCAGTCCTCCGTCTGTCCTCCAGTCCTCCGTCTGTCCTCCAGTCCTCCGTCTGTCCTCCAGTCCTCCGTCTGTCCTCCAGTCCTCCGTCTGTCCTCCAGTCCTCCGTCTGTCCTCCAGTCCTCCGTCTGTCCTCCAGTCCTCCGTCTGTCCTGTCACCGTCAGAGCTGATCCAATTCTTGGCTCCTTGGAACTCATTGGCTACTGGACATAAAACATTATTACATCTAAAAAGGATATATCTTTAGTTCTCAACTCTTAGCTCGAGTTACAACCGCTGTCAATAGAGCTTCTAGTAGCGGTGGTTGCCAACTGTTGGGTCGTAACCCAAAGGTTTTGAATGGGGTCGTGGGTTTCTGAGTGAAAATATTTATTCATTTTTTACATTTTGGGGGGAGGGGGGGGGGTTGTTGTTGAGATACTCGTCTGAAATGAAACAACTAATACCAGGTAGAAGGTATGTAAAAAGATTATCGTTACATTTAAATCATTTTAATTCTTTGAAAATTACATTTTTCTTCAATCTCAGTATTTACCAATATAAAGATATTAGCAGTGTGATTTAGCAGATGGGGTGAGTTTGTATATAATAATATAATATAATATTCTTCGTCAAGATCGTGAGCGATATGGAATTAATGACAAAAGGGGGAATCTAAATATAATTACTACATTTACTGTCAAAATAGTATTTAAAAATTGTTTTCCAAATTGCATTTTGGCAACAACAACAACAAAATCACAATGTGAATATTGGATCGAGACAGAAAACCCAGAGGATAAAACTATTGGGAAGCACTGATCTATAAGAAGGTTGTGGTGAGAGATACGAACGAATATACAACCAAACCGTCTCTGTGCATCCATAGCAACGGAACAGTGACTATGTGTATCCATGGTAACATAGTTTCAATTAGGTCTCTCTACACAGAGGGCAGGTGGACTTGTTGCTAGAAGAAGGTCTCTACACACAGAGGGCAGGTGGACTTGTTGCTAGAAGAAGGTCTCTACACAGAGGGCAGGTGGACTTGTTGCTAGAAGAAGGTCTCTACACACAGAGGGCAGGTGGACTTGTTGCTAGAAGAAGGTCTCTACACACAGAGGGCAGGTGGACTTGTTGCTAGAAGAAGGTCTCTACACAGAGGGCAGGTGGACTTGTTGCTAGAAGAAGGTCTCTACACACAGAGGGCAGGTGGACTTGTTGCTAGAAGGTCTATACAGATGGCAGGTGGACTTGTTGCTAGAAGAAGGTCTCTACACACAGAGGGCAGGTGGACTTGTTGCTAGAAGAAGGTCTCTACACAGAGGGCAGGTGGACTTGTTGCTAGGAGAAGGTCTATACAGATGGCAGGTGGACTTGTTGCTAGAAGAAGGTCTCTCTACACAGAGGGCAGGTGGACTTGTTGCTAGAGGTAAACCACTTGTACTGGAGAAGAGAAGAGAGAGAAAGAGAGACAGCATGAGTAACGTGATAATGATCAGGGCTGTGGCGGTCACAAAATGTTGTCAGCTGGTGATTGGCAAGCAAATTAACAGGTCGGTCTCACGGTAATTGACCGTTAATTAACATAAACACATGTAGAATCTCCTGGGCTTCCACATATAGACAACAAGCCATGTTAAAAAGACTAATAAATCTATGTAATTTAGCCTACGCCTTCACAATAAATCCATTATTTATTTTAGACAGGTCTATAGAAACATGATATAAAGAAAATGTACTCTATTTCAGAAGAACAGAACAGGATGCTCTGAGTTGTCCTTGTGTTCGGGTCCTGATCTGCCTATGCCAAATGGCTGTTCATTTAACAGACAAGATTTGCTTACAATTCCGTGGCATTATTTTATATTATTTTATACTAATCAACAATACAATTGACCAAAGCTGAATAAAATGATAATGCCTCGAATTTCACGGCGGCATTCCCTTTGTGGCCGTGATGCACCCTAAAAAAAATCTTCTCCCCAAGAGTCCTGCGCCGTGCCCTTCTCCCCAAGAGTCCTGCGCCGTGCCCTTCTCCCCAAGAGTCCTGCGCCGTGCCCTTCTCCCCAAGAGTCCTGCGCCGTGCCCTTCTCCCCAAGAGTCCTGCGCCGTGCCCTTCTCCCCAAGAGTCCTGCGCCGTGCCCTTCTCCCCAAGAGTCCTGCGCCGTGCCCTTCTCCCCAAGAGTCCTGCGCCGTTCCCTTCTCCCCAAGAGTCCTGCGCCGTTCCCTTCTCCCCAAGAGTCCTGCGCCGTTCCCTTCTCCCCAAGAGTCCTGCGCCGTTCCCTTCTCCCCAAGAGTCCTGCGCCGTTCCCTTCTCCCCAAGAGTCCTGCGCCGTTCCCTTCTCCCCAAGAGTCCTGCGCCGTTCCCTTCTCCCCAAGAGTCCTGCGCCGTTCCCTTCTCCCCAAGAGTCCTGCGCCGTTCCCTTCTCCCCAAGAGTCCTGCGCCGTGCCCTTCTCCCCAAGAGTCCTGCGCCGTGCCCTTCTCCCCAAGAGTCCTGCGCCGTGCCCTTCTCCCCAAGAGTCCTGCGCCGTGCCCTTCTCCCCAAGAGTCCTGCGCCGTGCCCTTCTCCCCAAGAGTCCTGCGCCGTGCCCTTCTCCCCAAGAGTCCTGCGCCGTGCCCTTCTCCCCAAGAGTCCTGCGCCGTGCCCTTCTCCCCAAGAGTCCTGCGCCGTGCCCTTCTCCCCAAGAGTCCTGCGCTGTTCCCTTCTCCCCAAGAGTCCTGCGCTGTTCCCTTCTCCCCAAGAGTCCTGCGCTGTTCCCTTCTCCCCAAGAGTCCTGCGCTGTTCCCTTCTCCCCAAGAGTCCTGCGCTGTTCCCTTCTCCCCAAGAGTCCTGCGCTGTTCCCTTCTCCCCAAGAGTCCTGCGCTGTTCCCTTCTCCCCAAGAGTCCTGCGCTGTTCCCTTCTCCCCAAGAGTCCTGCGCTGTTCCCTTCTCCCCAAGAGTCCTGCGCTGTTCCCTTCGACCTATTCTGTACGAGAAATAAATATTCCAAACATCGTCTGGGACAGTTGTGGGATGCGCTACATCACAAATTAATTCAACCACTAGCATTAAAAACAAAACAGTTTTACCCAATGAGGCTGATACAACAGATCAGAACAATGAGCTTAAAAAGTTGATAAACTGCTAGGATATTTCCCCACATTATAAGCGTAGCAATGCGAACATGATAGTAGGATATAAGCGCGAATGTTCGAGTAGCGTACAACACCATTATCAAAAGTGACCACAAATAAGATAACAAATAAGATATTAAATAAGATATTACACAAGATATTAAATAAGATATTAAACAAGATATTAAATAAGATATTACATAAGATATTAAATAAGATATTAAACAAGATATTAAATAAGATATTACACAAGATATTAAATAAGATATTACATAAGATATTAAATAAGATATTAAACAAGATATTAAATAAGATATTACATAAGATATTACATAAGATATTAAATAAGATATTAAATAAGATATCAAATAAGATATTAAATAAGATATTAAATAAGATATCAAATAAGATATTAAACAAGATATTAAATAAGATATTACATAAGATATTACATGAGATATTACATGTGATGCTCTATTATAAAGGTGCATTTTAATGGTAGGAATTATCTTCCCCAAATGTTGAAACTCACACGTACGTGGCTTATATATGTATATGTATATATATGCCAGTTAGGCTAAACACCCCCTGTAAAGCCGATTACTGTGCTCCATTTTAAGGTTATTTGGCCACGTTAGTTGTGATACAAACCTAATTAAACCATATACAGTGGGGCAATAAAGTATTTAGTCAGCCACCAATTGTGCAAGTTCTCCCACTAAAAAAAGATGAGAGGCCTGTAATTTTCATCAAAGGTACACTTCAACTATGACAGACAAAATGAGGAGAAAAAAAATCCAGAAAATCACATTGTAGGATTTTAAATGAATTTATTTGCAAATTATGATGGAAAATAAGTATTTAATTAATTAATTATTTACTAATAATACTATATAATATATGTGTGACATTTGTTTTGATTTAGAATGGACCATTATCACACCTGTCTTAGAACTGACTGTTCCACTGGATGTCATAAGGTGAATGCACCAATTTGTAAGTCTCTCTGGATAAGAGCATCTGCTAAATGACTTAAATGTAAATGTAAAACAGGGTCAGCGAGATAAATACGTGTCATCTATGCACTTAAATAGCAAATGGAGGATGCTTTTTCTGTGGTTTATTTTCATGCCAGCCAGGTAGGCTATACTCCTGTTGTAAAGAGAAGCAATGTGCTTAATACTAGGAAAGTTGAGAAATAAATATAGTAAGCCTAGCCTACAGAAAGCTGATGGGATCCTCCTCTTTTTAATAGAGGCCATCACTCTGTTTGAGGAACACGAGCTCATGGGGTCTCATGAATTGTTTGATTTAAAAAAATATACATTTGTATTGATGTCAGAGTAATTAGAGGGACAATAGAGTGCTGAGTACCAGGCAGTTAGCAGGTTTGGTAGGCTACTAATGACCAGCAGGAGCATCAGAACTTGGAGAAGCCTAATTACCGTGACTAAACGGTTATGTGGAATTTGACTGCCTTCATGACTCATGACCGCCGGTGTGGCATTAATACGGTCCCCACAACAGCCCAAACTGTGAATTTGTGTGTGTGTGTGTGTGTGTGTGTGTGTGTGTGTGTGTGTGTGTGTGTGTGTGTGTGTGTGTGTGTGTGTGTGTGTGTGTGTGTGTGTGTGTGTGTGTGTGTGTGTGTGTGTGTGTGTGTGTGTGTGTGTGTGTGTGTGTGTGTGTGTGTGTGTGTGTGTGTGTCATAACCTATATGCCTCTGAGTGTGTTCTCTTGTATTGCAGTTTGTGTGTGTGCGTGCGTGTGTGCGTGCGTGCGTGCGTTGTCCTGTGTGAATAGCAGTCTCTCACCAGACAGGCAGAGTGGAACTTTTTCTTGCAGGTGCGGCAGGCCTTCTTGGGCAGAGAGTAGTTGGATCCATGGATAACAGAGAAACAGATCATACAATCCTCTACTCCCTCGAACCTCTTATCCACGTTGGTCTTCCACAGAGCCAGGCCCTCCATTATACTGCCGTTCTATCATAAACACAAAGAGAGACGGGGAAGATGATACTTACATAGCGCAGTGTGAGGTGACCCCGCAATGGAAAGGGGAGACTCTACGACCCCTACAAGTGTGAGGTGACCTCTCAATGTAAAGGGGAGACTCTACGACCCCTACAAGTGTGAGGTGACCCCTCAATGGAAAGGGGAGAGTCTACGGCCCTACAAGTGTGAGGTGACTCCTCAATGTAAAGGCGAGACTATTACCCCTACAAGTGTGAGGTGACCTCTCAATGTAAAGGGGAGACTATGACCCCTACAAGTGTCATAGGACCTCTACCGGGTTTTTTTTTTAAACAAATGGAAGATCGTTTTGTGTCTACAACAAAAAAGGGTTACAAATTTGTAATAATAAAAAATAAAATACACACACACACACACACACACACACACACACACACACACACACACACACACACACACACACACACACACACAAAAAATAGAAACGCAACATGTAAAGTGTTGGTCTCATGTTTCATGATAAAAACATCCCAGAAATGTTCCATAGGCACAAAAAGCTTATTTCTCAGAAAATGTTTACATCCCCTGTTAGTGAACATTTCTCCTTTAACAAGATAATCCTTCCACCCGACAGGTATAGCATATCACAAAGCTGATTTAAACAGCATGATCATTACACAGGTACACCTGACAGGTGTGGCATATCTGGTGCTGGGGACAATAAAAGGCCACTCTAAAATGTGCAGTTTTGTCACACAACACAATGCCACAGATGTCTCAAGTTTTGAGGGTGTATATATACACACACACACACACACACACACACACACACGCGCGCACACACAACACTGTATGTCGGGGGGTGCTTATAGTTGTCCTGTTTCACACAAGAGTACGCGTGGGCAGTGTAAAATGCTCATGTGTTTTTTGCACATCCAAACTCCCCAAGAAGGGGTCATGACCAGGGACCACACATTATTGATGGCGACCTTGGTGTGTGTGTGTGTGTTACCTGGTGTGTGTGTGTTACCTGGTGTGTGTGTGTTACCTGGTGTGTGTGTGTTACCTGGTGTGTGTGTGTGTTACCTGGTGTGTGTGTGTGTGTTACCTGGTGTGTGTGTTACCTGGTGTGTGTGTGTGTTACCTGGTGTGTGTGTTACCTGGTGTGTGTGTGTGTTACCTGGTGTGTGTGTGTGTGTTACCTGGTGTGTGTGTTACCTGGTGTGTGGTGTTACCTGGTGTGTGTGTTACCTGGTGTGTGTGTGTGTTTACCTGGTGTGTGTGTTACCTGGTGTGTGTGTGTGTTACCTGGTGTGTGTGTGTGTTACCTGGTGTGTGTGTGTGTTACCTGGTGTGTGAGTGTGTTACCTGGTGTGTGAGTGTGTTACCTGGTGTGTGAGTGTGTTACCTGGTGTGTGTGTGTGTTACCTGGTGTGTGTGTGTGTTACCTGGTGTGTGTGTGTGTTATCTGGTGTGTGTGTTAACTGGTGTGTGTGTGTTTGTGTTAACTGGTGTGTGTGTGTTTGTGTTATCTGGTGTGTGTGTGTGTTATCTGGTGTGTGTGTTACCTGGTGTGTGTGTGTGTTACCTGGTGTGTGTGTGTGTTACCTGGTGTGTGTGTGTGTTACCTGGTGTGTGTGTGTGTTATCTGGTGTGTGTGTGTTACCTGGTGTGTGTGTGTGTTGCCTGGTGTGTGTGTGTGTTATCTGGTGTGTGTGTGTGTTACCTGGTGTGTGTGTGTGTTACCTGGTGTGTGTGTGTTACCTGGTGTGTGTGTGTTACCTGGTGTGTGTGTGTGTTACCTGGTGTGTGTGTTACCTGGTGTGTGTGTGTTACCTGGTGTGTGTGTGTGTTACCTGGTGTGTGTGTGTTACCTGGTGTGTGTGTGTTACCTGGTGTGTGTGTGTTACCTGGTGTGTGTGTTACCTGGTGTGTGTGTGTTACCTGGTGTGTGTGTGTTACCTGGTGTGTGTGTGTTACCTGGTGTGTGTGTGTTACCTGGTGTGTGTGTTACCTGGTGTGTGTGTGTTACCTGGTGTGTGTGTTACCTGGTGTGTGTGTGTTACCTGGTGTGTGTGTTACCTGGTGTGTGTGTTACCTGGTGTGTGTGTTACCTGGTGTGTGTGTTACCTGGTGTGTGTGTTACCTGGTGTGTGTGTTACCTGGTGTGTGTGTTACCTGGTGTGTGTGTTACCTGGTGTGTGTGTTACCTGGTGTGTGTGTTACCTGGTGTGTGTGTTACCTGGTGTGTGTGTTACCTGGTGTGTGTGTTACCTGGTGTGTGTGTTACCTGGTGTGTGTGTTACCTGGTGTGTGAGGTATGTACTGAGCTGTAACATCCAGTTCCTCCATTGTTGTACAGCGACCCCCACCCTCCTGCCACTCTCTACTGTGATCGAGCCTAGAGGATAGTTATGTGGTAGCTGGATCACCAGCTCTATGAAGATATCATCCACTGAGTAGGTGGCGATCACCTCCCGCGCTGCCGAACGAGCCTTCACCTGTGACACAGGGAGAGAGAGAGAGACGGAGAAAGAGAGAGGAGTTAACTGCTGTCTGTTGATGATATCGTCCACTGACCTGGACAGAGACAACAACAAAAAAAGATTTAAAAACTCAGACTGCGTGAGTTCGACTGTTCTCTCTGCTACCATATGGCAAGTGGTACCAAAAGGAGCCAATAGGACCCTGAGCAGCTTCTACCCCCAAGCCATGAGACTTCTATAGCTAGTGAAATATCTAACCAAATAGTTAACCAAATATCTAACCAAATATCTAACCAAATATCTAACCAAATATCTAACCAAATATCTAACCAAATATCTAACCAAATAGTTAACCAAATATCTAACCAAATATCTAACCAAATATCTAACCAAATAGTTAACCAAATAGTTAACCAAATAGTTAACCAAATAGTTAACCAAATAGTTAACCAAATAGTTAACCAAATAGTTAACCAAATAGTTAACCAAATAGTTAACCAAATAGTTAACCAAATATCTAACCAAATATCTAACCAAATAGTTAACCAAATAGTTAACCAAATAGTTAACCAAATAGTTAACCAAATATCTAACCAAATAGTTAACCAAATAGTTAACCAAATAGTTAACCAAATAGTTAACCAAATATCTAACCAAATATCTAACCAAATAGTTAACCAAATATCTAACCAAATAGTTAACCAAATATCACTCTGTGAAAGTAACCATTACTATTTATTGTTTATCCTGTTGCCTAGTCACTCTGTGAAAGTAACCATTTCAATAGAATGTTCATGATGTCACTGCGACAACTGTTGATAGACGTAAGGTTAGTTGGTAAATTTGAGCGCGAATATGACGAATTTACGAATGTTCAACACCCGTTGAATATGGCCAGTGTCAGTAGACATTGGCAAAAAAAAAAAAAAACGTAATAACATTTTTGCCAGCAGCACAGTTACAGTCACCAACGCTCTGGATAACATGACAACAGCCTAACCAGCTCTGCTCGGGAGAGTAAAATGGTCAGAGTGAGCTGTTCTCTCATTTGTGTCTGGAAGAAGATAGCAAGCTAGCCAAAGTTAGCCAGTTAGCTTGAGTTCTTGACTGCTGCTGTTAGGTCAGAATGGTCGGATCAGCCCTACTCCTCAGCCAGAGCATCCAGTGTGCACTCTGAATGCTCAGAGAGCGAAACACTGAATTTATGAATGGACAATCTGACAACGCTCTGAATTTATGAATGGACAACCTGACAACGCTCTGAATTTATGAATGGACAACCTGACAACGCTCTGAATTTATGAACGGACAGTCTGACAACGCTCTGAATTCACAAATGTACACTCTGGCACTCCAGATGAAATTTACAAAACACACATATAATATAAACCAGCCTTTAGTCTTGAAATCTTTGCTTGTTTAGTACACTACCGTACTCTGTTTAGCACATGGCCTCACATGTGGATCCTTAAAGAGATGGGTGGGGCTAAGGCTTAAGAGTGTGTAAATGATGCTGAATGGGTGGGGCTAAGGCTTAAGAGTGTGTAAATGATGCTGAATGGGTGGGGCTAAGGCTTAAGAGTGTGTAAACGATGCTGAATGTGGTGTAGACAAGGAAGAGCTCTCCAGTAGGTGGACTAAAACATGCAAGGGCCATTTTCTCAAGTGGAGTTGTATCACCTGTCAAAGCAGAATTACTTTCCCAGTAAACGTATATCGTTTTCTTGCTCTGTCTTTTATCCAGTGTAAAAAAAAAAACACACAATTTCAAATGTTTCTACATAAGAACGAATCGAGCCAGTCGGTCACATATAGCAGTAAGAGACGAGGGTTACCTAGCGGTGTCAACCAGGGGTCTGGCAGCGTTTTGAGCTGCTTAAAGGGTTGAATATAGGAGACATATGTGCTGAGGTGAGTTGAAATCACCACACTGTGTGAGTTTTTTAATCTCTTGTATGTCACTGCACCCAGTGTGCTTACAACGGGGACAGGGCAAATGTCACTAGGCAGCACGTCGTGTACGCAATACCACACCTGGCGTGGGTCAGGTCTGGGGGGGGGGCCCTCACAGGGGCCGTTTCATTTAGTATCCGTTGGGTGTCGTCTTAGGCCGCGATTGCATTTCCCCATAGTATGTTGTACCAAAGTTGACCGAATGAGAGGGAACGTAACGTTATGACTATAACTACTCTTCCTTGAAGGAGATGAAATGAGTTAGAGCGCCTGTTTAATGCCCCCACTCCGCCCGTTCCTGGGCTTGGTGAAGAGCTGTTTTTAAATTGAAAGAATAAATCCGAACCTCAAACTTATCATCTGTGTAAAGCGGGGCTTCTAGGGAGCAGCGGATGTTCATTGGCGTTGTCAGGCGTGTATCCTTCAGCTGGAGTCGCGAGTGTGTGACTCTCTCCATATTAGGCTGTAGCTCGTTTCTCTCCTTCAGGGAACAGTAGTTACAGTGCCTTCAGATAGTATTCATACACCTCGACTTATTCCACATTTTGTTGTGTTACAGCCTGAATTATTTATTGAAAATATATTTACAGCTTTTGTTGTCGTTCGGTATGACAATCAGCTTTACACATCTGGATTCTTTCTCAAGCTCTATTAAGTTAGATGGGGAAAGGTGGTGAACAGCAATCTTCAAGTCTTTCCACAGATTTTCAATGGGATTCAAGTCTGGGCTTTGGCTGGACCACTCCAAGGACTTTCAACATTCTTGCTCTGAAGCCATTCCAGCGTTGCTTTGGCAACGGGGTCATTGTCCTGTTGGAATGTGAACCTTCGCCCCCGAGTCTAAGGTCGTTTGCATCAAGGATTTGACTGCATTTGGCTCCATTCATTTCCCCCTCTATCCTTACCAGTCTCCCAGTCCCTGCCGATGAAAAGCATCTCCACAGCATGATGCTGCCACCACCATACTTCACAGTAGGGATAGATGTTAGATGGGTGATGAGCTGTACCTGGTTTTCTCCAGACATAGAGCTGTACCTGGTTTTCTCCAGACATAGAGCTGTACCTGGTTTTCTCCAGACAGAAAGCTGTACCTGGTTTTCTCCAGACAGAGAGCTGTACCTGGTTTTCTCCAGACAGAGAGCTGTACCTGGTTTTCTCCAGACAGAGAGCTGTACCTGGTTTTCTCCAGACAGAGAGCTGTACCTGGTTTTCTCCAGACAGAGAGCTGTACCTGGTTTTCTCCAGACAGAGAGCTGTACCTGGTTTTCTCCAGACAGAGAGCTGTACCTGGTTTTCTCCAGACAGAGAGCTGTACCTGGTTTTCTCCAGACAGACTGTACCTGGTTTTCTCCAGACAGAGAGCTGTACCTGGTTTTCTCCAGACAGAGAGCTGTACCTGGTTTTCTCCAGACATAGAGCTGTACCTGGTTTTCTCCAGACAGAGAGCTGTACCTGGTTTTCTCCAGTCATAGCGCTTGCATGCATTCAGGCCAAAGAGTTACATTTTTGTCTCCTCAGACCACAGAATCTTTTGCCTAATGATCTTTCACGTGCCTTTTTTTGTAAACTCCAGGAGTGTCATGTCATGTGCCTTTTTCCTCAGGAGTGGCTTCCGTCTGGCCACTCTCCCATAAAGCCCAGATCAGTGAAGTACTTCGGAGACCGTGTCCTTTTGGCCGGTTCTCCCATTTCAGCCAAGGAACTCTGTAGTTCTGTCAGTGTGGTCGTTGGGTTCCTGGTCACCTCCACGATCAGTCTTTCTTTCCCGGTTCTTCAGTTTGATTGGACGGCTGGCTAGTTTCATATTTTTTTCAGATTTCCCAGTGATGGAGACGACCACTGTGCTCTTGGAAACTTTAAAAAATAAAAAATAAAATGGTTGTATACCCCTTCCCCAGATCTACAGGCAGTTCCCTTCCCCAGATATATGCCTCATCACAGTTCCCTTCCCCAGATCTACAGGCAGTTGCCTTCCCCAGATCTACAGGCAGTTGCCTTCCCCAGATCTACAGGCAGTTGCCTTCCCCAGATCTACAGGCAGTTCCCTTCCCCAGATCTACAGGCAGTTCCCTTCCCCAGATCTACAGGCAGTTCCCTTCCCCAGATCTACAGGCAGTTCCCTTCCCCAGATCTACAGGCAGTTGCCTTCCCCAGATCTACAGGCAGTTGCCTTCCCCAGATCTACAGGCAGTTGCCTTCCCCAGATCTACAGGCAGTTGCCTTCCCCAGATCTACAGGCAGTTGCCTTCCCCAGATCTACAGGCAGTTCCCTTCCCCAGATCTACAGGCAGTTCCCTTCCCCAGATCTACAGGCAGTTCCCTTCCCCAGATCTACAGGCAGTTCCCTTCCCCAGATCTACAGGCAGTTCCCTTCCCCAGATCTACAGGCAGTTCCCTTCCCCAGATCTACAGGCAGTTGCCTACCCCAGATCTACAGGCAGTTCCCTTCCCCAGAAATATGCCTCTCCACAGTTCTATCTCAGAGATCTACAGGCAGTTCCCTTGTGACTTCATGAGATGGTTTCTACTCTGATATGCACCAGGTGTTTCTCTATATAAATCGTGCTCAAACAATTTAAATTGGCCTGCAGGTGGAACTCCTATCAAAGGAAATTAGATGCACCTGGGTGTCCATTTGGAGTGTCATAGCAAAAAGGGGTTTGAATACTTATGTAAATTAGATATATGTATTTCATTTATCAAACATTTCTCAAAACATGTTTTCACGTTGTTATTACGAGTAGATGGACGAGAAAAAAAAACTGTACATTTTGATCTATTTTGAATTCAGGCAGTAAAAACTAAAATGTAAATGTTGCTGCTGGTAACAGGAGAATCCCAGGATAACATCTACAGAGCCTTCAGAAAGTATTCATACCCCCTTGACTTATTCCACATTTTAGTTTTTACTGCCTGAATTCAAAATAGATCAAAATGTAGTTTTTTTTTCTCATCCATCTACTCGTAATAACAAAGATATTTCCCTCTCTCCCTCTCTCCCTCTCTCCCTCTCTCCCTCTCTCCCTCCCCTACTCACAGTCATGCTGTCGAAGGTCTGTGTGCTGGCGTGTACAGAGGAGATCTCCTGAGCAGAGAGGACAGGCGAGACGTATCGTCCTGTGAACTTATCCACCGTGTGGCTAACTCTCTTCTCCTGACTGGTCCACCACAACCTAACCATGGCAGGCAGGTCCTGTACCGCACTGTAGTACACACAACACGCCAGGTGGGAGAGCTCATATTGGATACCGGACGACTCTGTGGAGAAAGACAGAGAGACAGAGAATTAGAGACAAAGAGAGACAGAGAGAGAGAGAGAGAGAGAGAGAGAGAGAGAGAGAGAGAGAGAGAGAGAGAGAGAGAGAGAGAGAGAGAGAGAGAGAGAGAGAGAGAGAGAGAGAGAGGAGACAGAGAGAGCGAGGAGACAGAGAGAGAGAGGAGACAGAGAGAGCGAGGAGACAGAGAGAGCGAGGAGACAGAGAGAGCGAGGAGACAGGGACAGAGAGAGAGAGACAGACGTGCGTGCGTGCGTGCGTGCGTGCATGCGTGCGTGCGTGTGCTGCTACCCACTGTTGACGTCCAGAGAGAGGCTCTCTGTGAAGAATGTCTTGGTCTCCTTGGAGACAGGCTCCGCCCCCTGGCCGATGTAGGCGGGGTTTTCAGGCATCAGTCTGAACAGGTGGAGGAGGAGCTTGTGAAGGGACTTCTTTAGATAGAGAGAGTACTGGACACGCAGCTAGAGAGAGAGAGAGAACACACAGGTCAGCTTCTTTAGATAGAGAGAGTACTGGACACGCAGGTTAGCATAGAGACAGACCACCAGATATACCCTGGTATTATGTAGTCATGAGGAGACAGACCAGATATACCCTGGTATTATGGAGACAGACCACCAGATATACCCTGGTATTATGTAGTCATGAGGAGACAGACCAGATATACCCTGGTATTATGTAGTCATGAGGAGACAGACCAGATATACCCTGGTATTATGTAGTCATGAGGAGACAGACCAGATATACCCTGGTATTATGGAGACAGACCACCAGATATACCCTGGTATTATGGAGACAGACCAGATATACCCTGGTATTATGTAGTCATGAGGAGACAGACCAGATATACCCTGGTATTATGTAGTCATGAGGAGACAGACCAGATATACCCTGGTATTATGGAGACAGACCACCAGATATACCCTGGTATTATGGAGACAGACCAGATATACCCTGGTATTATGTAGTCATGAGGAGACAGACCACCAGATATACCCTGGTATTATGTAGTCATGAGGAGACAGACCAGATATACCCTGGTATTATGTAGTCATGAGGAGACAGACCACCAGATATACCCTGGTATTATGTAGTCATGAGGAGACAGACCAGATATACCCTGGTATTATGTAGTCATGAGGAGACAGACCAGATATACCCTGGTATTATGTAGTCATGAGGAGACAGACCAGATATACCCTGGTATTATGAGTCCAGACCAGATATACCCTGGTATTATGTAGTCATGAGGAGACAGACCAGATATACCCTGGTATTATGTAGTCATGAGGAGACAGACCAGATATACCCTGGTATTATGGAGTCATGAGGAGACAGACCATTATGTAGTCATATACCCTGATTATGGAGGAGACAGACCAGATATACCCTGGTATTATGTAGTCATGAGGAGACAGACCACCAGATATACCCTGGTATTATGTAGTCATGATATACCCTGGTAGGAGACAGACCACCAGATATACCCTGGTATTATGTAGTCATGAGGAGACAGACCAGATATACCCTGGTATTATGTAGTCATGAGGAGACAGACCACCAGATATACCCTGGATTATGTAGTCATGAGGAGACAGACCAGATATTACCCTGGTATTATGTAGTCATGAGGAGACAGACCACCAGATATACCCTGGTATTATGTAGTCATGAGGAGACAGACCAGATATACCCTGGTATTATGTAGTCATGAGGAGACAGACCAGATATACCCTGGTATTATGTAGTCATGAGGAGACAGACCAGATATACCCTGGTATTATGTAGTCATGAGGAGACAGACCAGATATACCCTGGTATTATGTAGTCATGAGGAGACAGACCACCAGATATACCCTGGTATTATGTAGTCATGAGGAGACAGACCAGATATACCCTGGTATTATGTAGACAGACCACCAGATGAGGAGACAGACCAGATATACCCTGGTATTATGTAGTCATGAGGAGACAGACCACCAGATATACCCTGGTATTATGTAGTCATGGTATTATGTAGGAGACAGACCAGATATACCCTGGTATTATGTAGTCATGAGGAGACAGACCAGATATACCCTGGTATTATGTAGTCATGAGGAGACAGACCACCAGATATACCCTGGTATTATGTAGTCATGAGGAGACAGACCAGATATACCCTGGTATTATGTAGTCATGAGGAGACAGACCACCAGATATACCCTGGTATTATGGAGACATGAGGAGACAGACCAGATATACCCTGGTATTATGTAGTCATGAGGAGACAGACCAGATATACCCTGGTATTATGTAGTCATGAGGAGACAGACCACCAGATATACCCTGGTATTATGTAGTCATGAGGAGACAGACCAGATATACCCTGGTATTATGTAGTCATGAGGAGACAGACCAGATATACCCTGGTATTATGTAGTCATGAGGAGACAGACCAGATATACCCTGGTATTATGGAGACAGACCACCAGATATACCCTGGTATTATGTAGTCATGAGGAGACAGACCAGATATACCCTGGTATTATGTAGTCATGAGGAGACAGACCAGATATACCCTGGTATTATGTAGTCATGAGGAGACAGACCACCAGATATACCCTGGTATTATGTAGTCATGAGGAGACAGACAACCAGATATACCCTGGTATTATGTAGTCATGAGGAGACAGACCAGATATACCCTGGTATTATGTAGTCATGAGGAGACAGACCACCAGATATACCCTGGTATTATGTAGTCATGAGGAGTAACTTAAATGTCTGTTGTGTATTTCCATATGTGTTTAGATAAAGCCTAGAATAAAATGACCTATAATTAAATTGTAAAAGAACGACCTCCTACACAGCAAATGGTACTTGTGTATTGATTTATTTATCACTATTTATGCAGGGCGCACTGCACAGAACACCAGAATAATTATTACGTTTGTTTACGTGTCAATTCATCGCTAAGGGATGGGTTACCAACTCACTCACTCACTCAATCACTAACCTCACTCACTCACTAACCTCACTCACTCACTAACCTCACTCACTCACTAACCTCACTCACTCACTAACCTCACCTCACCTCACTAACCTCACCTCACCTCACCTCACTCACTCCAGCTGTCAACTTACGTGGGAGGGAGAAGCCTTGAAGAAGGACAGCAGTAGTTTCCAGGCCAACAGGTAGGCCAGGATACAGGAGTATTCCACAGAGAGAGGTTGAACCACTGCAAACTCCCCGACACACACTCCAACCATGATGCTCTCACACAACTCCTCACACGTAGACAGGAGGGTCATCAGAGCTGCCGGGGGAGACCTACACACACACACACACACACAGAAAGCACAGAGTTAAATATACACACACAAACACACAGAAAGCACAGAGTTAAATATACACACACAAACACACATCGTTAGAAAACACAGACACAAAGATATTTTAGCAAATAACTTCCAACTCAGGTCTGTTCTTCGGTCAGAGGCAAAGCCTGGTATTATGACACCAGATATACCCTATACCAGATATATTTAGGGAAACAACCCTTACGAGGGAGTTATCACACAATAATTCCCGGGTTTAAGCCTAGCATTTAGTAATACCAGTACCAAACTAAATGTTTATATTAACCCCCGCTGTACCAAACTAAATGCTGGGTTTATATTAACCCCCGCTGTACCAAACTAAATGCTTATATTAACCCCCGCTGTACCAAACTAAATGCTAGGTTTATATTAACCCCCGCTGTACCAAACTAAATGCTGTGTTTATATTAACCCCCGCTGTACCAAACTAAATGCTTATATTAACCCCCGCTGTACCAAACTAAATGCTGGGTTTATATTAACCCCCGCTGTACCAAACTAAATGCTTATATTAACCCCCGCTGTACCAAACTAAATGCTGGGTTTATATTAACCCCCGCTGTACCAAACTAAATGCTGTGTTTATATTAACCCCCGCTGTACCAAACTAAATGCTTATATTAACCCCCGCTGTACCAAACTAAATGCTTATATTAACCCCCGCTGTACCAAACTAAATGCTTATATTAACCCCCGCTGTACCAAACTAAATGTTTATATTAACCCCCGCTGTACCAAACTAAATGTTTATATTAACCCCCGCTGTACCAAACTAAATGTTGTGTTTATATTAACCCCCGCTGTACCAAACTAGATGCTGTGTTTATATTAACCCCCGCTGTACCAAACTAAATGCTGGGTTTATATTAACCCCCGCTGTACCAAACTAAATGCTGGGTTTATATTAACCCCCGCTGTACCAAACTAAATGCTGGGTTTATATTAACCCCCGCTGTACCAAACTAAATGCCAGGTTTATATTAACCCCCGCTGTACCAAACTAAATGCTGTGTTTATATTAACCCCCGCTGTACCAAACTAAATGCTGGGTTTATATTAACCCCCACTGTACCAAACTAAATGCTGGGTTTATATTAACCCCCGCTGTACCAAACTAAATGCTTATATTAACCCCCGCTGTACCAAACTAAATGCTGGGTTTATATTAACCCCGCTGTACCAAACTAAATGCTTATATTAACCCCCGCTGTACCAAACTAAATGCTTATATTAACCCCCTCTGTACCAAACTAAATGCTTATATTAACCCCCACTGTACCAAACTAAATGCTGGGTTTATATTAACCCCCGCTGTACCAAACTAAATGCTTATATTAACCCCCGCTGTACCAAACTAAATGCTGGGTTTATATTAACTCCCGCTGTACCAAACTAAATTCTGGGTTTATATTAACCCCGCTGTACCAAACTAAATGCTGGGTTTATATTAACCCCGCTGTACCAAACTAAATGCTTATATTAACCCCCGCTGTACCAAACTAAATGCTGGGTTTATATTAACCCCCGCTGTACCAAACTAAATGTTTATATTAACCCCCGCTGTACCAAACTAAATGCTTATATTAACCCCCGCTGTACCAAACTAAATGCTAGGTTTATATTAACCCCCGCTGTACCAAACTAAATGCTTATATTAACCCCCGCTGTACCAAACTAAATGCTGGGTTTATATTAACCCCCGCTGTACCAAACTAAATGCTGGGTTTATATTAACCCCCGCTGTACCAAACTAAATGCTTATATTAACCCCCGCTGTACCAAACTAAATGCTGGGTTTATATTAACCCCGCTGTACCAAACTAAATGCTGGGTTTATATTAACCCCCGCTGTACCAAACTAAATGCTTATATTAACCCCGCTGTACCAAACTAAATGCTTATATTAACCCCCGCTGTACCAAACTAAATGCTTATATTAACCCCCGCTGTACCAAACTAAATGCTGGGTTTATATTAACCCCCGCTGTACAAAACTAAATGCTTATATTAACCCCCGCTGTACCAAACTAAATGCTTATATTAACCCCCGCTGTACCAAACTAAATGCTGGGTTTATATTAACCCCCGCTGTACCAAACTAAATGCTTATATTAACCCCCGCTGTACCAAACTAAATGCTTATATTAACCCCCGCTGTACCAAACTAAATGCTGGGTTTATATTAACCCCCGCTGTACCAAACTAAATGCTGTGTTTATATTAACACCCGCTGTACCAAACTAAATGCTTATATTAACCCCCGCTGTACCAAACTAAATGCTAGGTTTATATTAACCCCCGCTGTACCAAACTAAATGCTGGGTTTATATTAACCCCCGCTGTACAAAACTAAATGCTTATATTAACCCCCGCTGTACCAAACTAAATGCTGGGTTTATATTAACCCCCGCTGTACAAAACTAAATGCTTATATTAAACCCCGCTGTACCAAACTAAATGCTGGGTTTATATTAACCCCGCTGTACCAAACTAAATGCTTATATTAACCCCCGCTGTACCAAACTAAATGCTTATATTAACCCCCGCTGTACCAAACTAAATGCTGGGTTTATATTAACCCCCGCTGTACCAAACTAAATTCTGGGTTTATATTAACCCCGCTGTACCAAACTAAATGCTTATATTAACACCCGCTGTACCAAACTAAATGCTGGGTTTATATTAACCCCGCTGTACCAAACTAAATGCTTATATTAACCCCCGCTGTACCAAACTAAATGCTAGGTTTATATTAACCCCCGCTGTACCAAACTAAATGCTTATATTAACCCCCGCTGTACCAAACTAAATGCTAGGTTTATATTAACCCCCGCTGTACCAAACTAAATGTTTATATTAACCCCCGCTGTACCAAACTAAATGCTAGGTTTATATTAACCCCCGCTGTACCAAACTAAATGTTTATATTAACCCCCGCTGTACAAAACTAAATGTTATATTAACCCCCGCTGTACCAAACTAAATGCTGGGTTTATATTAACCCCCGCTGTACCAAACTAAATGTTATATTAACCCCCGCTGTACCAAACTAAATGTTTATATTAACCCCCGCTGTACCAAACTAAATGCTTATATTAACCCCCGCTGTACCAAACTAAATGCTGGGTTTATATTAACCCCCGCTGTACCAAACTAAATGCTGGGTTTATATTAACCCCCGCTGTACCAAACTAAATGTTTATATTAACCCCCGCTGTACCAAACTAAATGTTTATATTAACCCCCGCTGTACCAAACTAAATGCTGGATTTATATTAACCCCCACTGTACCAAACTAAATGCTTATATTAACCCCCGCTGTACCAAACTAAATGCTGGGTTTATATTAACCCCCGCTGTACCAAACTAAATGCTTATATTAACCCCCGCTGTACCAAACTAAATGCTTATATTAACCCCCGCTGTACCAAACTAAATGCTGGGTTTATATTAACCCCCGCTGTACCAAACTAAATGCTTATATTAACCCCCGCTGTACCAAACTAAATGCTGGGTTTATATTAACCCCCGCTGTACCAAACCAAATGCTGTGTTTATATTAACCCCCGCTGTACCAAACTAAATGCTGGGTTTATATTAACCCCCGCTGTACAAAACTAAATGTTATATTAACCCCCGCTGTACAAAACTAAATGCAAGAAGCATGGGGGAATAATGTCAAGATTTTTTTTTCTGGGTGAGTTTATGAAAGTCTGGCTGGGACAGAGGATTGACATTTGAAATGGAGTCATGGCATTTTGCATTAATTATCATGACTAACTATCTAGCAACCAATCAGAACTCAAGATCCACACCCCGATACAGACACACACACCCCGATACAGATATACACACCCCGATACAGACACACACACCCCGATACAGACACACACACCCCGATACTGATATACACACCCCGATACAAATACACACACCGATACAGATACACACACCCCGATACTGATATACACACCCCGATACAGACACACACACCCCGATACAGATATACACACCCCGATACTGATATACACACCCACCGATACAGATATACACACCCACCAATACAGATATACACACCCAGATACAGATATACACACCCCGATACAGATATACACACCCCGATACAGATATACACACCCCGATACAGATACACACACCCCGATACAGACACACACACCCCGATACAGACACACACACCCCGATACAGATATACACACACACCCCGATACAGATATACACACACACCCCGATACAGATATACACACACACACCCCGATACAGATACACACACACACCCCGATACAGATACACACACACACCCCGATACAGATATACACACACACCCCGATACAGATATACACACCCCGATACAGATATACACACCCCGATACAGATACACACACCGATACAGATACACACCCCGATACAGATATACACACCCCGATACAGATATACACACCCCGATACAGATATACACACCCCGATACAGATATACACACCCCGATACAGATACACACACCCCGATACAGACATACACACACACACCCCGATACAGATATACACACACACCCCGATACAGATATACACACACACCCCGATACAGATATACACACACACCCCGATACAGATATACACACACACCCCGATACAGACACACACACCCCGATACAGATATACACACACACCCCGATACAGATATACACACCCCGATACAGATATACACACACACCCCGATACAGATACACACACCGATACAGATACACACCCCGATACAGATACACACCCCGATACAGATATACACACCCCGATACAGATATACACACCTATGGTCCTTCTGTAGCTCAGTTGGTAGAGCATGGCGCTTGTAACGCCAGGGTAGTGGGTTCGATTCCCGGGACCACCCATACGTAGAATGTATGCACACATGACTGTAAGTCGCTTTGGATAAAAGCGTCCGCTAAATGGCATATTTCTTTCTATTTCTTACCTACTTCAGAAAGTATTCACACCCCTCAACTTTTTCCACATTTTGTTGTGAAACAGAATTTAAAATGTAATGAATAACATTTAGATTTTTTCTTATTGTGTCACTGGCTAATAACACAATAAGAAGTTAACATGATTTTTGAATGAATACCTTATCCCTATACCCCACATATAAAATTACCTGCAGGTCCCTCAGTCAAGGAGCGAATTTTACACAGATTCGACCTAAGAACAGGTAGGTTTTCCAATGCCTTCGCACCTACTGGTAGATTTTTTATATATAAATGTTTTAATTAACCTTTAACCTTTAACTAGGCAAGTCAGAACTAAGTATTATTTACAATGCCTACCAGGGAACAGTGGGTTAACTGCCTTGTTCAGGGGAACAGTGGGTTAACTGCCTTGTTCAGGGGAACAGTGGGTTAACTGCCTTGTTCAGGGGAACAGTGGGTTAACTGCCTTGTTCAGGGGGGCAGAACGACAGATTTTCTTTTAACCTTGTCAGCTTGGGGATTCGATCCAGAAACCTTTCGGGTCACTGCCCCAACGCTCTAACCAGTAGGCTACTTCCCCCCCCCCAGTCTAACCAATAGGCTACTTCCCGCCCCTCCACTCTAACCACTAGGCTACCTGCCGCCCCTCCACTCTAACCACGCCCTGCTCCCTCTAACCACTCTAACCAACCACTAGGCTCCTCTCTAACCACTGACTACCTGCCCCCCTCCACTCTAACCACTCTAACCACTAGGCTAACCACTGGCTACCTGCCCCCCTCCTCTCTAACCACTCTAACCACTAGGCTACCTGCCGCCCCTCCACTCTAACCACTAGACTACCTGCCGCCCCTCCACTCTAACCACTAGGCTACCTGCCGCCCAGTAGGTGGTTCAAAATAAAAGAAGCAGAGATTGAATATCCCTTTGAGGATGGTGAAGTTATTAATTACATTTCGGATGGTGTGTCAATATGCCCAGTCACTACAAAGATACAGGCGTCCTTCCTAACTGTTGACAGCAGTAAAAGTTCAAGATAACTTAATAGATAATGACTAAAGCAAAATAGTACTTGAGTAAAACTCCACATATTTGGTTTTAAATATACTTAGGTATCAAAAGGAAATGTAATTGCTCAAATATACTTAAATATCAAGTATAAATTATTTATTAAATTATTTCAAATTCCTTACATTAAGTAAACCAGATGGCACCATTTTCTAGTTAATTGATTTACGGAGAGCCAGGTGCTAGCTATTGATCAGGACTCTCAGTTCCTTTACATGACATTCAATTAGACAGGAGTCATTGGACGAAAGCGTCTTCTATAAAGAGGGAGAACTAATTCTTATTTACAATGACAGCCTACCAGGGAACAGTGGGTTAACTGAACATTAACAAGCGCTGCTTGCGGTATAGTTTTGGAAGCATAAGGACTTTATCTTTCATGTCAGCAAGAAAATAAAAGTCCAAAACGCAAAAAGGTTAAATTACTACACACCGTTTATAAGGTTAGGATTCCCACACGGCCATAACTCCATGTCACAGCGCTTGTTTACAGAATACAGAGGTGGTCACCTGTGCTAATTAGCTATCTAGCGTGCTCCGAGAACAGCTGTGCGTAAGCTAACTGGGGCCACCCGAGTGGCACAGCGGTCGAAGGAACTGCATCTCCGTGCTAGAGGGCGTCACTACAGACCCCCTGGTTCGATTCCAGGCTGTATCACAACCGGGCCGTGATTGGGAGTCCCATAGGGCGGCACACAATTGGCCCAGCGTCGTCCGGGTTTGGCCGTCATTGTAAATAAGAATTCGTTCTTAACTGACTTGCCTAGTTACATGAAAGGTTAAATAAATAAAAAATGTAAAATAGTGTATCTATTATTTGAAGGATTCTTTCTGGCTGATGGAAACAGACAAGGGCATATCAGCGTATGTTTAGAAAAAAACATTTAGAAAGCGATGATTATTGACGTTTCAAAATGTTAGAAGACAGCATCGTAATTGTAGTTTACCCGGAGACGAACGCGGGTGACGTTTCAGCAACGGCTGAAACCGCGACATACGGAGAAGGGCTTTCGAGAGCTACCATCTAGTATTCTCCGAACAAATGTGTAATCCGATAAGAAGTAGAGGAAGCATAGTCTTCGTTAGATGGGAGGCACCCATGGGGCGGCAGCATAGCCTAGTGGTTAGAGCGTTGGACTAGTTAGTAACTGCAAGGTTGCAAGTTCAAACCCCGACAAGGTACAAATCTGTCGTTCTGCCCCTGAACAGGCAGTTAACCCACTGTTCCTAGGCCGTCATTGAAAATAAGAATTTGTTCTTAACTGACTTGCCTAGTTAAATAAAGGTAAAATAAAAAATATAGCTGTATGGATCGGTGCAAAACTGCTACAGTCAGTTTATATTTGAAGGACTCTTTCTCGCTGATGAGAGGGTTAGAAACCTTTATAAATGTTAAACCGTCGAGATTGTAGTTCATACGAGGTAGTCGTGTGAGAAGCTAAAACAGTGGAAAACTGTAGGGAGAAGGCAGAATACCACCTAGTTTGACAGTTAGCTAGGGGCAACATCATCCAACATCATTTACAAACCAAGCATGTATGTTTAATTAATGAGTCCGTCAGATCAGGGGAACTTCTTTTGATAACCGTGTAAATTGGACCATTTTCCTGTCCTGCTAATAAGCATAAGAGTACTTTTGGGTGTCAGAGAAAAAAATATGGTCTTCAAAAGTACAATATTTTTATTAGGAATGTAGTAGTAAAGTTTAAAATAAAAGTTGTTATAAAGTTAAAATTGTAAAAATAAAAAATAAAAATCAATAGTAATGTTCAATATCCCCCAAAAACTACTTAAGTAGTACTTTAAAAACAGTTTTACTTAAGTACTTTACACCACTGGTTGCCGGAGAGGAAGGAAACTGCTCAGCGATTTCACCATGAAGCCAACGGTGACCATTAAAACAGCTACAGAGTTTAATGGCTGTGACAGGAGAAAACTGAGTATGGATCAACAACATTGTAGTTACTCCACAATTACTAACCTAAATGACAGAATGAAAAGAAGGAAGCCTGTACAGAATAAATATATTCCAAAACCTCCTGTTTGCATCAAGGCGCTAAAGTAATACTGCAAAAAAAACGTGGTAAAGCAATTCACTTTCTGTCCTGAATACAAAGTGTTATATTTGGGGAAAATCCCAATACAAAAACATTACTGAGTACTCCTCTCTATATTTTCAAGCATAGTGGTGGCTGGCATATAGTTAATATAAATAATAATAATAATAATAATAAAGTTAAGGAACTGGGGAGGTTTTCAGGATAATAAAAATAAACAGAATGGGGCTAAATCAGCACAAAATCCTAGAAGAAAACCTGATTCAGTCTGCTTTCCACCAGACACTGGGAGACTAATTCACCTTTCAGCAGGACAATAACCTAAAACACCAAGGCCAAATATACACTGGAGTTGCTTACCAAGAAGACACTGAATGTTCCCGAGTTCCAGTTTGGACTGAAATCTACATGAAAATGGTTGCCTAGCAACGATCAACAACCAATTGTGACAGAGCTTGAAGAATTTTCTAAAGAATAAATGGGTAAAAGTTGCCCGATCCAGGTGTGGAAAAGCTCAGCCAGAAAGACTCACAGCTATTGCCTCAGTGGTGTGAATACTTATGTAAATTAGATATCTGTATTTAATTTTCAATAAATTCACACATTTAAAAAAATAAAAAGTTTTCAGTGTCAGTAAGGGGATTTTTTTTTATCCTTATCAATCTATACACAATTCCCAATAATAACAAAACCAAAACAAGTTTAGATATTTCAGCATTTAAATAAAATAAAAAAAACGGAAATACCTTACATCAGTATTCATATCCTTTGCTAAGAGACTGGATATTGAGCTCAGGTACATCCTGTTTCCATTGATCATCCTTGAGATGTTCCTACAACTTGATTGGAGTTCATCTGTGGTTAATTCAATTGATTGGACATGATTTGGAAAGGCACACACCGGTCTATATAAAGGTCCCACAGTTGACAGTGCATGTCAGAGCAAAAACCAATCCATGAGGTCGAAGGAACTGTCTGTAAAGCTCTGAGACAGGATTGTGTCGAGGCACAGATCTGGGGAAGGGTACCAAAACATTTCTGCAGCATTGAAGGTCCCCAAGAACACAGTGGCCTCCATTCTTAAATGGAATACATTTGGAACCACCAAGACTCTTCCTAGACCTGGCCGCCTGGTCAAACTGAGTAATCGGGGAGAAGGGCCTTGGTCCGGGAGGTGACCAGAACTCAATGGTCACTTCGACAGAGCTCCAGAATTCCTCTGTGGAGATGGGAGAACCTTCCAGAAGGACAACCATTTCAGCAGCACTCCCCCAATCAGGCCTTTGTGGTAGAGTGGCCAGACCGAAGCCACTCCTCAGTAAAAGGCACATGCCCCTGCTTGGAGTTTGCCAAAAGGCACCTAAAGGACTCTGGTTTGATGAAACCAAGATTGAACTCTTTGGCCTGAATGCGAAGCGTCACGTCTGGAGGAAACCTGGCACCATTCCTACGGTGAAGCATGGTGGTGGTGGCAGCATCATGCTGTGGGGATGTTTTTCAGTGGCAGGAACTGGGAAACTTGTCAGGATTGAGGGAAAGATGAACAGAGTATAGTGCAGAGATCCTTGATAAAAAAACCTGCTCCAGAGCACTCAGGATCTCAGACTGGGGCGAAGGTTCATCTAAAAACCTGTTTTTGCCATGTCATTATGGGGTATTGTGATGTCATTATGATGTCATTATGGGGTATTGTGATGTCATTATGGGGTATTGTGATGTCATTATGGTGTATTGTGATATCATTATGGGGTATTGTGATGTCATTATGGTGTATTGTGATATCATTATGGGGTAGTGTGATGTCATTATGAGATTTTGTGTAGATTGATGAAGGGGGGGATAAAAACGATTTAAGCAATTTTATAATAAGGTTGTAATGTAAAGAAATGTGGAAAAAGTCAAAGGGTCTGAATGCTTTCCGAGTGCCACTGTAGATAAGCTAGTCTATTAGCCATATTATGACCATTGCCCTAGCTAGTTTGAATAGCACTAGCCACGTTATGACTGATGGCTGGAGGCAGCAAACAAAGTACCCAGGCCTGCTGCCATTTTCAATCTGATAGCAATATTTCTGGGACCAAAAAAATAAATGTATTAGTGAATTATATTAATAATGCATTGAACTGCATCCATCTATTCTGACAACAATGCCTTACGTCATGGAAGGTTGAATCAAAAATAATCTATTAAAAAATATATCTATATTTTACACCTCTTTTAAAGATGGTTTTGTAGCATAACCTGGTAATTTGATATTTTGTGCTGATATTATGATCGTCTGTAAAAGTAGTTAAAAACGCTGTGATTTCCACTTTAACTAACAGATGGACATTCCATAGAGAAACACACCCACTCGGGGCTGTTACACTCACAGACACGGTTCCTCTCCATCGTCCTCTGGCTTGGTGTCGTCTCCCTCTCCATCACACTCTGGGAGAGTAGGCATTACCCTGGGACAGACAGACAGACGGGACAGGTCATGCTCCTTGACACTGAATCAACAAGTGAGCTCAGGAGGCTTGTCGTATGGGTAGGTATTCACGTACCATGCAACAGTTGTCAACAAGTTGGAACAAACATGTTCCGTGGCAGTGAACACACAGACAGACATTTGTAATACATTGATTTGATCTCTCTCGTACTTGTCTAGTATGTGGTAGACAGTGAGTTCTAATCTTACTTGTCTAGTATGTGGTAGACAGTGTATTATATATCCTACTTGTCTAGAATGTGGTAGACAGTGTATTATATATCCTACTTGTCTAGAATGTGGTAGACATTGTGTTATAAGAGCGTCTGCTAAATGACTTAAATGTAATGTAATGTAATGTTATACATCTTACTTGTCTAGTATGTGGTAGACATTGTGTTATATATCTTACTTGTCTAATATGTGGTAGACAGTGAGTTATATATCATACTTGTCTAGTATGTGGTAGACAGTATGTGGTAGACAGTGAGTTATATATCCTACTTGTCTAGTATGTGGTAGACAGTGAGTTATATATCATACTTGTCTAGTATGTGGTAGACAGTATGTTATATATTGTATGTGGTAGACAGTATGTGGTAGACAGTGTGTTCTAATCTTACTTGTCTAGTATGTGGTAGACAGTATGTGGTAGACAGTGTGTTCTAATCTTACTTGTCTAGTATGTGGTAGACAGTATGTGGTAGACAGTGTGTTCTAATCTTACTTGTCTAGTATGTGGTAGACAGTTAAATATATATCGTACTTGTCTAGTATGTGGTAGACAGTGTGTTCTAATCTTACTTGTCTAGTATGTGGTAGACAGTATGTGGTAGACAGTGTGTGGTAGACAGTGTGTTATATATCTTACTTGTCTAGTATGTGGTAGACAGTATGTGGTAGACAGTGTGTGGTAGACAGTGTGTGGTAGACAGTGTGTGGTAGACAGTGTGTGGTAGACAGTGTCTTCTAATCTTACTTGTCTAGTATGTGGTAGACAGTGAGTTATATATCCTACTTGTCTAGTATGTGGTAGACAGTATGTGGTAGACAGTGTGTTCTAATCTTACTTGTCTAGTATGTGGTAGACAGTGTGTTCTAATCTTACTTGTCTAGTATGTGGTAGACAGTGTGTGGTAGACAGTGAGTTATATATCCTACTTGTCTAGTATGTGGTAGACAGTATGTGGTCTAATCTTACTTGTCTAGTATGTGGTAGACAGTGTGTTCTAATCTTACTTGTCTAGTATGTGGTAGACAGTGTGTTCTAATCTTACTTGTCTAGTATGTGGTAGACAGTATGTGGTAGACAGTGTGTTCTAATCTTACTTGTCTAGTATGTGGTAGACAGTATGTAGTAGACAGTGAGATATATATCGTACTTGTCTAGTATGTGGTAGACAGTATGTGGTAAACAGTGCATTCTAATCTTACTTGTCTAGTATGTGGTAGACAGTGTGTGGTAGACATAGTGTTCTAATCTTACTTGTCTAGTATGTGGTAGACAGTGTGTTCTAATCTTACTTGTCTAGAATGTGGTAGACAGTGTGTTCTAATCTTACTTGTCTAGAATGTGGTAGACAGTGAGTTGCAGCGGTCTGGCTTTGAACAGCAGCAAAGGAGTTAGTGTGTTGAGTAGGGTCTGCAGTGCCTCAGGTAGGCTTGTCTTCTGGTCTGCCACGAACCGCGCTGGCAAGGAATTATGGGTAAGCTGCTGCAGCGGGACGTAGGTCAAAGCCATGCCCACAGACCGCAGGACAGCCAATGGGAACAGTGGATCGTCTGGCTCCTTGAAGGCATCTACGGAAGGGGAGAAAGGACAACAAGGGTTTAAAATTAGACAAGAAAACATACACAACCTCACCCCCCATACACACCCTGACCCCCCCTCACCACCTCATACACACCCTGACCCCCTCACCACCTAATACACACCCTGACCCCCTCACCACCTAATACACACCCTGACCCCCTCACCACCTAATACACACCCTGACCCCCTTCACCACCTCATACACACCCTGACCCCCATTACCACCTCATACACACCCTGACCCCCCCCTCACCACCTCATACACACCCTGACCCCCCTCACCACCACCTCATACACACCCCGACCCCCCTCACCAAATACACACCCTGACTCCCCCACTACCTCATACACATCCTGAACCCCCCACTACCTCATACACACCCTGACCCCCCCCCCTCACTACCTCATACACTCCCTGACCCCCCCCTCACCACCACATACACACCCTGACCCCCCCCTCACTACCTCATATACACCCCGACTCCCCTTCACTACCTCATACACACCCCGACCCCCCTCACCAAATACACACCCTGACCCCCCTCACTACCTCATACACACCCTGACCCCCCTCACCACCACCACATACACACCCTGACCCCCCCACTACCTCATACACATCCTGAACCCCCACTACCTCATACACACCCTGACCCCCCTCACCACCACCACATACACACCCTGACCCCCCCCCCCCCACTACCTCATACACACCCTGACCCCCCCCCCTACCTCATACACACCCTGACCCCCCTCACCAGCACATACACACCCTGACCCCCCTCACTACCACATACATACCCTGATCCCCTCACTACCACATACATACCCTGATCCCCTCACTACCACATACATACCCTGATCCCCCCCACCACAAACACAACCTGACCCCCCCCCCCCACACTCCCATCCCTACCAGTGATCTTGCCAGGCAGGGGCAGCATCAGGCTGTATATCCCCTCTATGAAGAAGTCGTTCCACTCTGCGGTCAGCTCTGAGGGCAGTAGGTCATCCACACCAGGCGGGGGCGCTGTGAAGAACTGGTTCAGCTGAACGATCAGCTCACAGGTCTCACACACCAACAACTGCACCCAGGGGTTCCACAGACACCCCACGTTATCGCTAGTCGTCTGGAGGGAGGGCGAGAGGGAGGGAGGGAGGGCGAGAGGGAGGGCGAGATGGAGGGCGAGAGGGAGGGCGAGAGGGAGGGCGAGAGGGAGGGAGGCGAGAGGGAGGGCGAGAGGGAGGGAGGCGAGAGGGAGGGAGGGGCTGTAAAATCAACCTCGGTGTGATGCTCACATCCACTATAAGGACATGATACTTGCCTACGGATCAGGAAGAGGAACTACCCCTCGTCCACCTGGTCCACCTAGCAATCTGAAGATGAATGTCCTGACTATGACTGGTCCACCTAGCTATCTGAAGATGAATGTCCTGACTATGACTGGTCCACCTAGCTATCTGGAGATGAATGTCCTGACTATGACTGGTCCACCTAGCTATCTGTAGATGAATGTACTGACTATGACTGGTCCACCTAGCTATCTGTAGATGAATGTACTGACTATGACTGGTCCACCTAGCTATCTGTAGATGAATGTACTGACTATGACTGGTCCACCTAGCTATCTGGAGATATCCTGACTATGACTGGTCCACCTAGCTATCTGTAGATGAATATCCTGACTATGACTGGTCCACCTAGCTATCTGTAGATGAATATCCTGACTATGACTGGTCCACCTAGCTATCTGAAGATGAATATCCTGACTATGACTGGTCCACCTAGCTATCTGTAGATGAATATCCTGACTATGACTGGTCCACCTAGCTATCTGTAGATGAATATCCTGACTATGACTGGTCCACCTAGCTATCTGGAGATGAATGTACTGACTAAGTCACTCTGGATACAAGAGTCTGATAAATGACGAGGATGGGTATATGAAGAGCCAGGACTATTTGCTTGTTATGGTCACATGGTCTGGGCAGCCATTTTACCTCTAGCCAGGCCAGCATGGAGCAGAGCAGGAAGTCCCACTGGCTGCCCCCGAGGATTGTGGGAAAATGAGTCACCAACCGGGACAGGAAACGCATCATCTCCACGCTGAGAGACAGCTGGGACGCGGTCGTCTTGGAAAGGTCACTGGAACACAGAGGGTAAAGGGTTTTAACAGACCACTGGAACCCAGAGGGTAAAGGGTTTTAACAGACCACTGGAACCCAGAGGGTAAAGGGTTTTAACAGACCACTGGAACCCAGAGGGTAAAGGGTTTTAACAGACCACTGGAACACAGAGGGTAAAGGGTTTTAACAGACCACTGGAACACAGAGGGTAAAGGGTTTTAACAGACCACTGGAACACAGAGGGTAAAGGGTTTTAACAGGCCACTGGAACAGAGGGTAAAGGGTTTTAACTGGAACACAGAGTAAAGGGTTTTAACTGGAACACAGAGAGTAAAGGGTTTTAACAGGCCACTGGAACACAGAGGGTAAAGGGTTTTAACTGGAACACAGAGAGTAAAGGGTTTTAACAGACCACTGGAACCCAGAGGGTAAAGGGTTTTAACAGACCACTGGAACACAGAGGGTAAAGGGTTTTAACAGGAACACAGAGGGTAAAGGGTTTTAACTGGAACACAGAGAGTAAAGGGTTTTAACAGGCCACTGGAACACAGAGGGTAAAGGGTTTTAACTGGAACACAGAGAGTAAAGGGTTTTAACAGGCCACTGGAACACAGAGGGTAAAGGGTTTTAACTGGAACACAGAGAGTAAAGGGTTTTAACAGGCCACTGGAACACAGAGGGTAAAGGGTTTTAACTGGAACACAGAGATTAAAGGGTTTTAACAGACCACTGGAACACAGAGGGTAAAGGGGTTTAACAGACCACTGGAACACAGAGGGTAAAGGGTTTTAACAGGCCACTGGAACACAGAGGGTAAAGGGTTTTAACTGGAACACAGAGAGTAAAGGGTTTTAACAGGCCACTGGAACACAGAGGGTAAAGGGTTTTAACTGGAACACAGAGAGTAAAGGGTTTTAACAGGCCACTGGAACACAGAGGGTAAAGGGTTTTAACTGGAACACAGAGAGTAAAGGGTTTTAACAGACCACTGGAACACAGAGGGTAAAGGGGTTTAACAGACCACTGGAACACAGAGGGTAAAGGGTTTTAACAGGAACACAGAGGGTAAAGGGGTTTAACAGACCACTGGAACACAGAGGGTAAAGGGTTACCACTGGAACACAGAGGGTAAAGGGTTTTAACAGACCACTGGAACACAGAGGGTAAAGGGGTTTAACAGACCACTGGAACACAGAGAGTAAAGGGTTTTAACAGGCCACTGGAACACAGAGGGTAAAGGGTTTTAACTGGAACACAGAGAGTAAAGGGTTTTAACAGACCACTGGAACACAGAGGGTAAAGGGTTTTAACAGACCACTGGAACACAGAGGGTAAAGGGTTTTAACAGACCACTGGAACACAGAGGGTAAAGGGTTTTAACAGGCCACTGGAACACAGAGGGTAAAGGGGTTTAACAGGCCACTGGAACACAGAGGGTAAAGGGGTTTTTTTAACAGGAACACAGAGGGTAAAGGGTTTTAACAGACCACTGGAACACAGAGGGTAAAGGGGTTTAACAGGCCACTGGAACACAGAGGGTAAAGGGGTTTAACAGACCACTGGAACACAGAGGGTAAAGGGGTTTAACAGGAATACAGAGGGTAAAGGGTTTTAACAGACCACTGGAACACAGAGGGTAAAGGGTTTTAACAGACCACTGGAACACAGAGGGTAAAGGGTTTTAACAGACCACTGGAACACAGAGGGTAAAGGGGTTTAACAGGAACACAGAGGGTAAAGGGTTTTAACAGACCACTGGAACACAGAGGGTAAAGGGTTTTAACAGACCACTGGAACACAGAGGGTAAAGGGTTTTAACAGGAACACAGAGGGTAAAGGGTTTTAACTGGAACACAGAGAGTAAAGGGTTTTAACAGGCCACTGGAACACAGAGGGTAAAGGGTTTTAACTGGAACACAGAGAGTAAAGGGTTTTAACAGACCACTGGAACACAGAGGGTAAAGGGTTTTAACAGACCACTGGAACACAGAGGGTAAAGGGTTTTAACAGACCACTGGAACACAGAGCCATTAAAGAGGTCACTCCATTTGAACATGGTGAACTTTCCATCACTAAATGGCTGCTGTGCATCTCATCAGAGAGAGAGAACTGGAGACAGAGAGGGAAGAGCACAACATGACAGAGAGTATGCAAAACAAACAGAGACCGACAGCTAGAGAGACGAGCCAGGCAGACAGATCCAGCCAGGCAGACAGATCCAGCCAGGCAGACAGATCCAGCCAGGCAGACAGATCCAGCCAGGCAGACAGAGACAGATAGTAATTTATTTATTGTTTATTCTTTCTATCTCGCTAAATTTGGTGCAATGAGATGTTGTACCCTGGTCCCTAACAAAAACATAAATACAACTTTTTTAAACTGACAGAGCGACAGACAAACAAGCAGAAAGACAGACCAAGCCAGACAGATTCAGCTAGCTAGCCAGCCAGACAGATTCAGCTAGCTAGCCAGCCAGACATATTCAGCTAGCTAGCCAGCCAGACATATTCTACTAGCCAGACAGATTCAGCTAGCCAGCCAGCCAGACAGATTCAGCTAGCTAGCCAGCTAGACAGAATCAGCTAGCCAGCCAGACAGACAGGTATGGTCCTTCCTACCTGCTGAATAGGAACCAGTCTTCTTTGCTGTTTCTCCATTCCATCATGGTGGCCAGTACAGCTATTAGCAGCTCCTCCTGCACTGGCGTGGAGGCCTTGAGACAGCACAACAGCACCGACACACACCCACAAACACCTAGGACCACAGAGATTACACACACCCTGACTTTGATATCCTGCTTGTGTATTCATTCCCATATCTACTAAAAGAAATAGAACAACATGTTTTGGTCATGAATGATAAAAAGCACACGGCTAACTAGCTGGCTACAGTAGATTCAGGCATTTCACAATGGCCTGTAATCACTAGTTATTACTGCTAAACAAAATGCCTTTTCAGGGAGGATTCTTGTTGTTTGGTTTATGGTTTCAACAGTCCCTGAGATTATATTTGGTTATCAATGCAAAATAGGCTATTTTGATGAATAGCCTATACACTTGAGTATACAAAACATTAAGAACACCTGCTCTTTCCATGAAATCCACACATGAAATCTACACATAAAATCAGTGTAGATAAAGTGGAGGGTAAAGGTTAAAGAATGATTTGAAGCCTTGAGACATGTGTCTGGGCAAGACAAAATATTTAAGTGCCTTTAAAGGGGTATGGTAGAAGATGTCGGGTGCACAGGTTTGTGTCAAGAACTGCAACGCTGCTGGGTTTTTCACACTCAATAGTTTCCCGTGTATATTGACACCACTGTGGGAAGCATTGGAGTCTACATGGGCCAGCATCCCTGTGGAATTCAAATACAATTTCTGTTAGCACTGAAATCCCTCCGAAACACTGCCCCCCGCGACAGAGGAAAGAACAATACTGCCCCCGGCGACAGAGGAAAGAACGATACTGCCCCCGGCGACAGAGGAAAGAACAATACTGCCCCCGGCGACGGAGGAAAGAACGATACTGCCCCCGGCGACAGAGGAAAGAACAATACTGCCCCCGGCGACAGAGGAAAGAACGATACTGCCCCCGGCGACGGAGGAAAGAACGATACTGCCCCCGGCGACGGAGGAAAGAACGATACTGCCCCCGGCGACAGAGGAAAGAACGATACTGCCCCCGGCGACGGAGGAAAGAACGATACTGCGCATCTCTATTTTCAGGTAGTACAAAAGTATGTGGAATGTCGATGCACGTTACAAGGAGCCGCTCCTTCTGTGATGAAAAACGACGTTGCAACACTCTGCAACTCTACCTCCGGTCTCCGTTAAGGTCAGGGGTGAAGGTCAGGGGTTAAGGGAAAATAGGATTTCTAATGGGACTCAACGGTTTGGTCCCCACAAGTAAAACACGCAAATGTTTGTTCTTACATGATCAGCCATGGAAATAAAAGTGCTGAAAACACTATTTAAAAAGAAAATGGAGAACAAACTATAGGAGAAAAAATACGGGAGTTTTGGCACAGGTACAGTAGATTAGCACTAGCTATAACTGCCTAGCAACAAAAAATATATATATATTTTTTGCAAAATAGATTCTAAGTATCTATATAATATAGCCAAAAAATAATATTGCAATATGTAACTGTATACCCCCCCCCCCCGACATCACTATATTTTATCCATATCATAGGCCGTTTAGTCAAGCACCACCGCGCGAACACGGCACAACTTCCTGAGCAAGAAGAACCCACTCCATTTCGATCTACAAGAAGAACCCACTCCATTTCGATCTACAAGAAGAACCCACTCCATTTCGATCTACAAATAGAACCCACTCCATTTCGATCTACAAAAGAACCCACTCCATTTCGATCTACAAAAAGAACCCACTCCATTTCGATCTACAAAAGAACCCACTCCATTTCGATCTACAAGAAGAACCCACTCCATTTCGATCTACAAAAGAACCCACTCCATTTCGATCTACAAGAAGAACCCACTCCATTTCGATCTACAAGAAGAACCCACTCCATTTCGATCTACAAGAAGAACCCACTCCATTTCGATCTACAAATAGAACCCACTCCATTTCGATCTACAAGAAGAACCCACTCCATTTCGATCTACAAGAAGAACCCACTCCATTTCGATCTACAAGAAGAACCCACTCCATTTCGATCTACAAATAGAACCCACTCCATTTCGATCTACAAATAGAACCCACTCCATTTCGATCTACAAGAACCCACTCCATTTCGATCTACAAGAAGAACCCACTCCATTTCGATCTACAAAAAGAACCCACTCCATTTCGATCTACAAAAAGAACCCACTCCTTTTCGATCTACAAATAGAACCCACTCCTTTTCGATCTACAAATAGAACCCACTCCATTTCGATCTACAAATAGAACCCACTCCATTTCGATCTACAAAAAGAACCCACTCCATTTCGATCTACAAGAAGAACCCACTCCATTTCGATCTACAAATAGAACCCACTCCATTTCGATCTACAAATAGAACCCACTCCATTTCGATCTACAAAAAGCAATTCTTCAATAGTGAACATAGGTCGGCAGGTAGACTAGTCGTTAGAGGCGAGCCAGCAACCGGAGGGTTGCCCGTTCGAATCCTGGGGCCGATGGGGAAAAAGAATCTGTCTAAGAAGTGAGCTGGCAACGAGACGGTCGCTGGTTTCAAGTAGTCAAACGTTTGGTATTCCCTTTTCCCAGCCACCAACGACATTAAGCTGGTGACTCTCCAGACGTTTAGTATTCCCTTTTCCCAGCCACCAACGACATTAAGCTGGTGACTCTCCAAACGTGTGGGATGCAATTTGCTGTTTGTTTTGGTTGTGTTTCAGATTATCTTGTTACCAATAGAAATTAATGGTAAATAAATGGATTGTCATTTTGGAGTCACTTTTATTGTAAATAAGAATAGAATGCGTGTCTGAACACTTCTACATTAATGTGGATGCTACCATGGTAACGGATAGTGTCGCCATTACATAGAGAACACAGGAATCATGATGCTATAGAGAACATGACCCATAGAGAACACAGGGATCATGATGCTATAGAGAACATGACCCATAGAGAACACAGGAATCACGATGCTATAGAGAACATGACCCATAGAGAACACAGGAATCACGATGCTATAGAGAACACAGGAATCATGATGCTATAGAGAACATGACCCATAGAGAACACAGGGATCATGATGCTATAGAGAACATGACCCATAGAGAACACAGGGATCATGATGCTATAGAGAACATGACCCATAGAGAACACAGGGATCATGATGCTATAGAGAACACAGGGATCATGATGCTATAGGGATCATGATGCTATAGAGAACATGACCCATAGAGAACACAGGGATCATGATGCTATAGAGAACATGACCCATAGAGAACACAGGGATCATGATGCTATAGAGAACATGACCCATAGAGAACACGAGGCTACAGTTTAATCAAACCATGGTCCTACGCCCTCCCAGGCCCACCCGTGGTCGCACCCCCTCTGCCCAGACATGTCAAATCCATAGATTAGGGTTTAATGACTTAATTTAAATTGACCGATTTCCTTATATGAACTGTAACTCAGTAAAAAAAAAGCTGAAATTGTTGCGTGTTGTGTTAATATGTTTGTTCAGTATAATAACCAAAATGTAGCCTACTACTGAATCAAATGAAATCAAGCTTTGTTGTCACATACACCAGACATGTGCAGTGAAATGTCTTCAACAGAGAGAGAAAGCATGCCAACCTACAGGCTTGAAACCAATGCATTTCAACTACACCATGTCAGGGCACAGTAGAAAGTATTTTCTGGCCAGCGAGAGAAAGAAAGTTAACAGACACTGGAGTGTCTGTGTGTGACAGAGTGTATCTATGCGTGTTCTTACTGTGGTCCTCTTGCCAGTTGAGTATGCCAGCGGTAGCCAGGGAAATGAGACGCTCTCTCTCCTCTGTGGTCAGATAGGGACACAGCACCTGTAGAGTACTGAGCCTGCTCTCTGACAGGGGGAACAGACTGACACACACACACACACACACACACAAACATTAGAACCATTCTTAGTGCTCTCCGCAAACCTGACTGTTTCCTTGAATGAAAGGAGAACAGGCCTGTTCCAAACCTAGTGTTCCCAAACCTAGTGTTCCCAAACCTAGTGTTCCCAAACCTAGTGTTCCCAAACCTAGTGTTCCCAAACCTAGTGTTCCATCACGTGTTTGAAAGAAAATGACTGACAGCTGGCATATCACATAGTTTATCAATTATGAAACCTAACATTGAATAAAGTAGACATATCTCATCTCACTCATCAGGGTTAAAGTGGTACTGATCTCTGACCTGTCAGGGTTAAAGTGGTACTGATCTCTGACCTGTCAGGGTTAAAGTGGTACTGATATCTGACCTGTCAGGGTTAAAGTAGTACTGATCTCTGACCTGTCAGGGTTAAAGTGGTACTGATATCTGATATCTGACCTGTCAGGGTTAAAGTGGTACTGATATCTGACGTGTCAGGGTTAAAGTGGTACTGATATCTGACCTGTCAGGGTTAAAGTGGTACTGATATCTGATATCTGACCTGTCAGGGTTAAAGTGGTACTGATATCTGACCTGTCAGGGTTAAAGTGGTACTGATATCTGACCTGTCAGGGTTAAAGTGGTACTGATATCTGACCTGTCAGGGTTAAAGTGGTACTGATATCTGACCTGTCAGGATTAAAGTGGTACTGATATCTGACCTGTCAGGGTTAAAGTGGTACTGATATCTGACCTGTCAGGGTTAAAGTAGTACTGATATCTGATATCTGACCTGTCAGGGTTAAAGTAGTACTGATATCTGACCTGTCAGGGTTAAAGTGGTACTGATATCTGATATCTGACCTGTCAGGGTTAAAGTGGTACTGATATCTGACCTGTCAGGGTTAAAGTGGTACTGATATCTGATATCTGACCTGTCAGGGTTAAAGTGGTACTGATATCTGACCTGTCAGGGTTAAAGTGGTACTGATATCTGATATCTGACCTGTCAGGGTTAAAGTAGTACTGATATCTGACCTGTCAGGGTTAAAGTGGTACTGATATCTGATATCTGACCTGTCAGGGTTAAAGTGGTACTGATATCTGACCTGTCAGGGTTAAAGTGGTACTGATATCTGACCTGTCAGGGTTAAAGTAGTACTGATATCTGACCTGTCAGGGTTAAAGTAGTACTGATATCTGACCTGCTAGGGTTAAAGTAGTACTGATATCTGACCTGCTAGGGTTAAAGTAGTACTGATATCTGACCTGTCAGGGTTAAAGTGGTACTGATATCTGACCTGCTAGGGTTAAAGTAGTACTGATATCTGACCTGTCAGGGTTAAAGTAGTACTGATATCTGATATCTGACCTGTCAGGGTTAAAGTAGTACTGATATCTGACCTGTCAGGGTTAAAGTAGTACTGATATCTGACCTGTCAGGGTTAAAGTAGTACTGATATCTGATATCTGACCTGTCAGGGTTAAAGTGGTACTGATATCTGACCTGTCAGGGTTAAAGTGGTACTGATATCTGACCTGTCAGGGTTAAAGTGGTACTGATGTCTGACCTGTCAGGGTTAAAGTGGTACTGATATCTGATCTGTCAGGGTTAAAGTGGTACTGATATCTGATATCTGACCTGTCAGGGTTAAAGTAGTACTGATATCTGATATCTGACCTGTCAGGGTTAAAGTAGTACTGATATCTGACCTGTCAGGGTTAAAGTAGTACTGATATCTGATATCTGATCTGTCAGGGTTAAAGTGGTACTGATATCTGATATCTGACCTGTCAGGGTTAAAGTAGTACTGATATCTGACCTGTCAGGGTTAAAGTAGTACTGATATCTGACCTGTCAGGGTTAAAGTAGTACTGATATCTGACCTGTCAGGGTTAAAGTAGTACTGATATCTGATATCTGACCTGTCAGGGTTAAAGTGGTACTGATATCTGATATCTGACCTGTCAGGGTTAAAGTGGTACTGATATCTGACCTGTCAGGGTTAAAGTAGTACTGATATCTGATATCTGACCTGTCAGGGTTAAAGTAGTGCTGATATCTGACCTGTCAGGGCTGCCACAGAGTGTGTTGATGGTGCCAGCCATTTCAGCCACGTGGTTGGTGTGTATGTAGTTCTGTAGAGTCAGAGACCACAGTCCCCCCTCCTCTAGTGATCTGAGGTGACAGGTACAATAAGGACAAAGGTTTAGACAGAATGAACAGAAATTAATCAGCCTTAAGCCACACCCCTACTAATATCACCAGGTGACGGGATTTGGGGAAGAAAATCGGTGAGCAAGTTGGTAAATCTTCATGTATTTTAAAATTATCAAGAAATATTTCAAATATGGTTTTGGGACTAAAATACTGTATATGTTTGCTGATGTGTACATCTGTCCAAATGAAAGATAGCCAGCCATATGTTAGCTATGGGGATTGGACCTGTTTTCACCTACAATGACATACCCAAATCGAACTGCCTGTAGCTCAGGACCTGAAGCAAGGATATGCATATTCTTGGTACCATTTGAAAGGAAACACTTTGAAGTTTGTGGAAATGTGAAATTAATGTCGGAGAATTTAACACATTAGATCTGGTAAAAGATAGTAATGAAATAAACATGTTTTTTTTTTTGTATCGTCATTTTTGAAATGCAAGAGAAAAGCCATAATGTATTGTTCCAGAACAGGCACAATTTAGATTTTGGCCACTAGATGGCAGCAGTGTATGTGCAACGTTTTAGACTGATCCAATGAACCATTGCATTACTGTTCAAAATGTTGCATCAAGACTGCCCAAACGTGCCTAATTGGTTTATTAATACATTTTGAAGTTCATAACTGTGTTCTCTCTCCTCAAACAATAGCATGGTATTATTTCACTGTAATAGCTACATGTTTACCTGCTGTAGAGTGTGTCCAGTATATCAGTGGCTGTTCCTTGATTGTCTATACGGTCTGTTAGGTCCCAGTCCTTCAACATAGTGTAGTACTCTGTTACTAGAGCAGGGCTATAGTCCATCTCCCTGCACCACTGCACCGCATACAGTAGCTCACAAACTGAGGAAGAAAGAAAGATGTTTCTCCAGTTTTCAACAAGTCAACCTTTTTTTTCAGTCTGAATGGTATTGAAATTAAAATGAGACGTTCTAAAAATGAATTGAATGTCCTGAATTGAATGTCCTGAAATGAATGTCCTGAAATGAATGTTCCGAAATGAATGTTCCGAAATGAATATTCCGAAATTGAATATTCTGAATTGAATATTCTGAATTGAATATTCTGAATTGAATATTCCGAATTGAATATTCTGAATTGAATATTCTGAATTGAATATTCTGAATTGAATATTCTGAATTGAAAACAACAAAAGTCAACTGAACTGACTGAAAATAACTGAAGTGAACTTCAACCCTCACCTGTGTGTTTGAAGTGTTTCATGTAGTCTCCTGCCCCCTCCTGGTCGTCTGGACACACTGCAGCCGTAGCAATAGCAGCACGAGCAGGAACAGTCATATCTGTGTTATAGACCACTCTGGTCAGCAGGGCACACACACACAGGTGGGCAGGCAGTTGGCTTGAGCCTCTGACCTTCCAGACCTCCATACAGGGGTAGTCACAGACCATCCTCAGACGTCCAGACAGCAGGGGAGACCTCACCCACTGAGAGAGGGGGGAGAGAGGGAGGGGGGATAAGGGGACAACATACGAGAAGGACCAGGAAGTAGGAGGGAACAAGCGTTACCAAATTACCAAATGATTGGTTTTGTTCCAATCATTTTGTTCCAATCGGGCTGACAGCAGATTCCACTAATAGTAGTCTACAGTGAAGAACATAATGAGTCAGTTGGTTTGTGTTACATCTAGGAATGTGATTGGCTGGTCGTACCTGAGGGGGCAGGGCCCGTCTGATCTTGCTCCACTCTGATTGGCTGGGAGTCAGGAAGGAGAGGAACTGGGAGAGGAGGGCGGAGCCTCGCTGACCAACAGATCTCAGTGAGTCAGCTAGCCTCTGGACCGCTAGAACCAATACCTGCAGACTTATAGAACACACAGAACATTAGACCTAGAACCAACACCTATAGACTGATCAAACAACACATAGAACATCAGACCTAGAACCAACACCTGCAGACTGATTGAACATCACATAGAACATTAGACCTAGAACCAACACCTGCAGACTGATAGATCACACAGAACATCAGACCTAGAACCAACACCTGCAGACTGATAGAACACATAGAACATCAGACCTAGAACCAACACCTGCAGACTGATAGATCACACAGAACATCAGACCTGGAACCAACACCTGCAGACTGATAGAAAACATAGAACATCAGACCTAGAACCAACACCTGCAGACTGATAGATCACACAGAACAGACCTAGAACCAACACCTGCAGACTGATAGAACACACAGAACATCAGACCTAGAACCAACACCTATAGACTGATCGAACAACACATAGAACATTAGACCTAGAACCAACACCTGCAGACTGATAGAACACACAGAACATCAGACCTAGAACCAACACCTGCAGACTGATAGAACACACAGAACATCAGACCTAGAACCAACACCTGCAGACTGATAGAACACACAGAACATCAGACCTAGAACCAACACCTGCAGACTGATAGATCACATAGAACATCAGACCTAGAACAAACACCTACAGACTGATCAAACACATAGAACATCAGACCTAGAACCAACACCTGCAGACTGATAGATCACACAGAACATCAGACCTAGAACCAACACCTTGTTGACTGAGATCATCAGACCAACATCTAGAAGCATGTAGAAAAACATAAGTTGAACCACATAGATAAACTTTGTTTACCTTTTGACTCCCAGGGAGGAGGTGAGCAGCTGGGTTTTGACCCAGAATGCAGCGCTGTATAGGAAGCTGCCCTCCTTCACCTCTGACCCCGAGTGATGGACCAATGAGAGGACACCGGCATGACACGCCTGACTCAGCTTCTTCAGCAGGGAGTCTGGGGGGGAGAGAGAGAGCTGTACGTAAGTCCATGTCAGGTATCTAAGGTGTAGGTGTGTACTTGAGAGATGCAGGGTGTCATTTCAGCTCAAATCAGGGTATGGCAAAGTAATGGGGGGGTTACATTTGATAAAAGTTAAGCTCATTTACTAAATTTACACAATTAAATAAATGTAGACTGCAATATCCATGAGCATCTCCCTCTTCCATGTAATGAAGTACGACCGCAACCAATCACAGCCAATAGATCGCTAGAAGACGACGGACAGGCAGCTTGTCCTATCAATAGATCGCTAGGAGACGACGGACAGGCAGCTTGTCCTATCAATAGATCGCTAGAAGACGACTGACAGGCAGCTTGTCCTATCAATAGATCGCTAGGAGACGACGGACAGGCAGCTTGTCCTATCAATAGATCGCTAGAAGACGCATATCGTTCATTCTAGTGGGAGAAGGATTTTAAATGAAAAGAAGCCTAGTTACATTTATTGAAATTTGAAAAGGTTGAAAATGTGTTATGCAGATTAGACAACGCTAATGGAAAACACTGTGTGTCTGGTCCCGTGTGTGTGTGTGTGTGTGTGTGTGTGTGTGTGTGTGTGTGTGTGTGTGTGTGTGTGTGTGTGTGTGTGTGTGTGTGTGTGTGTGTGTGTGTGTGTGTGTGTGTGTGTGTGTGTGTGTGTGTGTGTGTGTGTGTGTGTGTGTGTGTGTGTGTGTGTGTGTGTGTGTGTGTGTGTGTCTTACCTGACAGGTGTGTGTGTGTCTGGTCCTGTGCGGTGAGTGTGAAGACCGTGAGCAGTAACTCCTCAGCGGAGGCCAGGAGAAGGCAGTGTGTTACGGAGGTGAAGAACGTGGAGGCCACATCACAGATGAGACACACCAGTGGCTCCAGATTACCCCTCTCAGACAGACCTACAATACAATAATAATCATATATACAATATTACTGCAATACAATAATAATATATACAATATTACTACAATACAATAATAATATATACAATATTACTGCAATACAATACAATAATAATATATACAATATTACTACAATACAATAATATATACAATATTACTACAATACAATAATAATATATACAATATTACTGCAATACAATAATAATATATACAATATTACTGCAATATAATACAATGCAATAATATATACAATATTACTGCAATACAATACAATACAATAATAATATATACAATATTACTGCAATACAATACAATGCAATAATATATACAATATTACTGCAATACAATACAATACAATAATAATATATACAATATTACTGCAATACAATAATAATAATAATATATACAATATTACTGCAATACAATGCAATAATATACACAATATTACTGCAATACAATAATAATAATAATATATACAATATTACTGCAATACAATACAATGCAATAATATATACAATATTACTGCAATACAATACAATGCAATAATATATACAATATTACTGCAAAACAAAACAATGCAATAATATATACAATATTACTGCAATACAATACAATAATAATATATACAATATTACTGCAATACAATACAATAATAATAATATATACAATATTACTGCAATACAATAATAATAATAACATATATAATATTACTGCAATATAATACAATACAATAATATATACAATATTACCGCAATATAATACAATACAATAATATATACAATATTACTGCAATATAATACAATACAATAATATGTACAATATTACTGCAATATAATACAATAATATATACAATATTACTGCAATATAATACAATAATATATACAATATTACTGCAATATAATACAATAATAATAATAATAATAATAAATGCAATATTACTGCAATATAATACAATACAATAATAATAATATATACAATATTACTGCAATACAATAATAATATATACAATATTACTGCAATATAATAGAATACAATAATAATAATATATACAATATTACTGCAATATAATACAATACAATAATAATAATAAATGCAATATTACTGCAATATAATACAATAATATATGCAATATTACTGCAATATAATACAATAATATATACAATATTACTGCAATATAATACAATAATATATACAATATTACTGCAATATAATACAATAATATATACAATATTACTGCAATATAATACAATAATATATACAATATTACTGCAATATAATACAATAATATATACAATATTACTGCAATATAATACAATAATATATACAATATTACTGCAATATAATACAATAATATATACAATATTAATGCAATATAATACAATACAATAATATATACAATATTACTGCAATATAATACAATACAATAATAATAATATATACAATATTACTGCAATATAATACAATACAACAATATTGATATGCAATATTACTGCAAAATAATACAATACACAATGCTTTACAATATGTTATAATACTTTAATACACAATTCAATACTGGACATGTTTATTGTCCATTCGTTACAGCCAACAGAAATACACTACATGTCCAAATGTATGTGGACACCTTTTCGTCAAACATCTCATTCCAAAATGGCCATTAATATGGAGTTGGTCCCACATAAGTCTCCACTCTTCTGGGAAGGCTTTCCACTAGATGTTGGAACATTGCTGCTATAACAGCCTCCACTCTTCTGGGAAGGCTTTCCACTAGATGTTGTAACATTGCTGCTATAACAGCCTCCACTCTTCTGGGAAGGCTTTCCACTAGATGTTGGTACATTGCTGCTATAACAGCCTCCACTCTTCTGGGAAGGCTTTCCACTAGATGTTGGAACATTGCTGCTATAACAGCCTCCACTCTTCTGGGAAGGCTTTTCACTAGATGTAGGAACATTGCTGCTATAACAGTCTCCTCTCTTCTAGGAAGGCTTTTCACTAGATGAAGGAACATTGCTGCTATAACAGTCTCCTCTCTTCTAGGAAGGCTTTCCACTAGATGTTGGAACATTGCTGCTATAACAGCCTCCACTCTTCTGGGAAGGCTTTCCACTAGATGTTGGAACATTGCTGTGGACTTGCTTCCACTCAGCCACAAGAGCATTAGTGAGGTGAGGCGATTAGGCCTGGCTCGCAGTCAGCGTTCCATTTCATCCCAAAGGTGTTCGATGGGGTTCAGGTGAGGGATCTGTGCAGGCCAGTCAAGTTCTTCCACACAGATCTCGACAAACCATTTGTCTATGGACCTCGCTTTGTCCACGGGGGCTTGTCATGCTGAAACAGGAAAGGGCCTTCTCCAAACTGTTGCCACCAAGTTGGAAGCACAGAATTGTCTAGAATGTCATTGTATGTTGTAGCATTAAGATTTCCCTTCACTGGAAGTAAGGGGCCAAACCCGAACCATGAAAAACATCCCCAGACCAATATTCCTCCTCCACCAAACTTTACAGTTGGCACGATGCATTCGGGCAGGTAGTGTTCTCCTGGCAGTCGCCAAACCCAGATTCGTCCATCAAACTGCCAGATGGTGAAGCTTGATTCATCACTCCAGAGAATGAGTTTCCACTGCTCCAGAGTCCAATGGCAGAGAGCTTTACACCACCCCAGCCGAAGCTTGGCATTGTACATGGTGAGCTTAGGCTTGTGTGCAGCTGCTCGGCCATGGAAACCCATTTCATGAAGCTCCCGACGAAAGGTTATTGTGCTAACGTTGCTTCCAGAGACAGCTTGGAACTCTGTAGTGAGTGTTGTAACCGAGGACAGACCATTTTTACGTGCTACAGCACTCGACGGTCCCGTTCTGTGAGCTTGTGTGGCCTACCACTTCAAGGCGGAGCCGTTGTTGCTCCTGGACATTTCCACTTCACAATAACAGCACATACAGTTGACCGGGGCAGCTCTAGCAAAGCAGAAATTTGACAAACTGACTTGTTGGAAAGGTGGCATCCTATGACAGTGCCGCAATGAAAGTCACTGAGCCATTCTACTGCCAATGTTGGGCTATGGAGATTGCATGGCCGTGTGCTGGATTTTATGCACCCGTCAGCAACAGGTATGGCTGAAATAGCCAAATCCACTCATTTAAAGTGGTGTCCACATACTTTTGTGTATATATTCTGTTTGTTTTCCAATGCACTCTGTGTTGCGCAAAAAGTCCATTACATTACCCCCGGGGTGGGGAAAGTGCCATTACATTACCACCCGGGGTGGGGAAAGTGCCATTACATTACCCCCCGGGGTGGGGAAAGTGCCATTACATTACCCCCGGGGTGGGGAAAGTGCCATTACATTACCCCCGGGGTGGGGAAAGTGCCATTACATTACCCCCAGAGTCCCGTTACATTACCCCCGGGGGTGGGGAAAGTGCCATTACATTACCCCCAGGGGTGGGGAAAGTGCCATTACATTACCCCCAGGGGTGGGAAAAGTGCCATTACATTACCCCCCGGGGTGGGGAAAGTGCCATTACATTACCCCCCGGGGTGGGGAAAGTGCCATTACATTACCCCCGGGGTGGGGAAAGTGCCCATTACCCCCCGGGGGAAAGTGCCATTACATTACCCCCCGGGGTGGGTGCCATTACATTACCCCCGGGGTGGGAAAGTGCCATTACATTACCCCCGTGGTGGGAAAGTGCATTACATTACCCCCGGGGTGGGGAAAGTGCCATTACATTACCCCCGGGGTGGGGAAAGTGCCATTACATTACCCCCGGGGTGGGGAAAGTGCCATTACATTACCCCCCGGGGTGGGGAAAGTGCCATTACATTACCCCCCGGGGTGGGGAAAGTGCCATTACATTACCCCCGGGGTGGGGAAAGTGCCATTACATTACCCCCAGAAAGTCCATTACATTACCCCCGGGGTGGGGAAAGTGCCATTACATTACCCCGGGGTGGGGAAAGTCCCATTACCCCCCGGGTGGGGAAAGTGCCATTACATTACCCCCGGGGTGGGGAAAGTGCCATTACATTACCCCCAGAGTCCCGTTACATTACCCCCGGGGGTGGGGAAAGTGCCATTAGATTACCCCCCGGGGTGGGAAAGTGCCATTACATTACCCCCCATTACATTACCCCCAGGGGTGGGTAAGTGCCATTACCCACCCCCGGGGTGGGGAAAGTGCCATTACATTACCCCCAGGGGTGGGGAAAGTGCCATTACATTACCCCCAGGGGTGGGGAAAGTGCCATTACATTACCCCCAGGGGTGGGGAAAGTGCCATTACATTACCCCCCGGGGGGGAAAGTGTTACATTACCCCCCCAGGGGTGGGGAAAGTGCCATTACATTACCCCGGGGGGGGAAAGTGCCATTACATTACCCCGGGGTGGGGAAAGTGCCATTACATTACCCCCAGGGGGGGAAAGTCCATTACATTACCCCCGGGGTGGGGAAAGTGCCATTACATTACCCCCCCGGGTGGGGAAAGTGCCATTACATTACCCCCAGGTGCCATTACATTACCCCACCATTACATTACCCCCGGGTGGGTAATGGCCATTACATTACCCCCAGAGTTTACATTTTACCCACCCCCGGGTGGGGAAAGTAATTACATTACCCCCGGGGTGGGGAAAGTGCCATTACATTATTATTATTATTACATTACCCCGGGGGTAATGCCATTACATTACCCCCGGGGTGGGGAAAGTGCCATTACATTACCCCCAGGGGTGGGGAAAGTGCCATTACATTACCCCCCGGGGTAATCTAAAGTGCCATTACATTACCCCCCCGGGGTGGGGAATGTAACATTACCCCCGGGGGGGGGTGCCATTATGTAATGGCCATTACATTACCCCGGGGTGGGGAAAGTGCCATTACATTACCCCCGGGGTGGGGAAAGTGACATTACATTACCCCCGGGGTGGGGAAAGTGAATTACATTACCCCCGGGGTGGGGAAAGTGACCATTACCCCCGGGTGGGGAAAGTGCCATTACATTACACCCCGGGGTGGGGAAAGTGCCATTACATTACCCCGGGGGGGGAAAGTGCCATTACATTACCCCCAGAGTCCCATTACCCCGGGGGGGGAAAGTGCCATTACATTACACCCCGGGGTGGGGAAAGTGCCATTACATTACCCCCAGGGTGGGGAAAGTGAATTACATTACCCCCGGGGTTGCCATTACATTACAGGGGTGGGGAATGCCATAATGGCATTACATTTCCCATTACCCCGGGGTAATGCCATAATGGACTTTTTGCCAACACAGAGTGCATTGGAAAACAAACAGAATATATACACAAAAGTATGTGGACACCACTTTAAATGAGTGGATTTGGCTATTTCAGCCATACCTGGGGTGGGAAAGTTGCTGGGGTGGGGAAAGTGCCATTATTAAAAAGTCCAGCACATTACCCCCATGCAAAGTCTCCATAGCCCCCCAGGGGTGGGGAAAGTGCATTGGCAGTAGAATGGCCATTACAGTGACTTTCCCCGGGGTGGGGATTGCGGCACTACATTACCCCGGGGTAGGATGCCACCATTACCCCCAAGTCAGTTTGTCAAAGTGCCATTAGATTACCCCCCGGGGTGCCATTACATTACCCCCAGAGTCCCGTTCAACTGTATGTGGAAAGTGCCATTAGAAGTGGAAATGTCCATAACATTTTTTAAACACAATCTATGAATGTGGTTTTTGAACAATCATTTGCTTTTAACAGGCATGATAACTTTACTTTTAGTTTCTGGTTCACACAGCTAGTTCACCATTCGACAAATGGGCTTTTCTCAACGAGTTCCAGTCACATGAATGCATCCAACTGGTATTTACAACTTCCAACGGGTAAATTCTGACCTCCCACATGGTTACAAACGCAGCATCAGAGTGGAAACACAACAATTATCTGTCAAATCTAGAATGTGGTTTTTGAACAATCATTTGCTTTTAACAGGCAGAATGACGTTTCTGGTTCACACAGCTAGTTCAGGAACAAATGGGCTTTTCTCAACGAGTTCCAGTCACATGAATGCATCCAACTGGTATTTACAACTTCACAACGGGTAAATTCTGACCTCCCACATGGTTACAAACGCAGCATCAGAGTGGAAACACAACAATCCTGTCAAATAGACAACGCCAGGAACGCCGAGAATGACGTCACAACGCCAGGAACGCCGAGAATGACGTCACAACGCCAGGAATGCCGAGAATGACGTCACAACGCCAGGAACGCCGAGAATGACATCACAACGCCAGGAACATTGAGAATGACATCACAACTCCAGGAACACCGAGAATGACGTCACAACGCCAGGAACACTGAGAATGACATCACAATGCCAGGAACATTGAGAATGACGTCACAACTCCAGGAACACTGAGAATGACATCACAACGCCAGGAACACCGAGAATGACGTCACAACGCCAGGAACACTGAGAATGACATCACAACAGACAAACGCCAGGCGGCTGGGTAGCCTAGTGGTTAGAGCGTTGGACTAGTAACCGGAAGGTTGCAAGTTCAAACCCCCGAGCTGACAAGGTACAAATCTGTCGTTCTGCCCCTGAACAGGCAGTTAACCCACTGTTCCTAGTCTGTCATTGAAAATAAGAATTTGTTCTTAACTGCCTAGTTAAATAAAGGTAAAATAAAATAAAAAATAAAAAACCTGAGAATGACGTCACAAACGCCAGGAACATTGTGAAATGTTGAACGCTGTGCACGGTATTTCTATTTTCCTGCTGTACCGAACCCAACCGCGGGTTTGATGAACCGTTACACCCTTTTAACATACACATACTCGGTTGAGAGGAGCACAGGGTCAAGCCACAGGGCAGCAGTGCTGGATGGAAGAGAATGGATTGAGCTCCAGGGCCCAACATACAGACCTTTAGCCGCCGACAGGGTGGCATGGAGCTTGGCTATCATCTTCTCCACGTACACAGCTCCTATCAGGGGCTCTGGGGAGAAAGAGTGGGGTGGGATAATCAGGCTTTTTTTCCCAGCAAAGGAAGTTCAAGGAGCAACTTAAATGTTTTTTCCCGGGCCGCCTAAGGCAATACAATGTAAAAAATACATATACATACACAGGGCTCAAAATTGTCTTTTTTTCATTTTTGTTTTTCATTGTTTGCACTTGTGCTCCTAAATTGAAAAAAGTTAGGAGCACCACATTAAAAGTTAGGAGCACCACATATATTATTAAAAGTTAGGAGCACCACATTAAAAGTTAGGAGCACCACTTTAAAAGTTAGGAGCACCACATATATTATTAAAAGTTAGGAGCACCACATTAAAAGTTAGGAGCACCACTTTAAAAGTTAGGAGCACCACATTAAAAGTTAGGAGCACCACATTAAAAGTTAGGAGCACCACATTAAAAGTTAGGAGCACCACATTAAAAGTTAGGAGCACCACTTTAAAAGTTAGGAGCACCACATTAAAAGTTAAACATTAAAAGTTAGGAGCACCACTTTAAAAGTTAGGAGCACCACTTTAAAAGTTAGGAGCACCACATTAAAAGTTAGGAGCACCACATTAAAAGTTAGGAGCACCACATTAAAAGTTAGGAGCACCACATTAAAAGTTAGGAGCACCACTTTAAAAGTTAGGAGCACCACATTAAAAGTTAGGAGCACCACATTAAAAGTTAGGAGCACCACATTAAAAGTTAGGAGCACCACATTAAAAGTTAGGAGCACCACATTAAAAGTTAGGAGCACCACATTAAAAGTTGAAACTGATATGCAACACTGACACACGCTAGTTAATTATAACAGATCAGATGTTAATAGGAGTACCTGTCATTGAAATTACAAAAGTAATTTGTGAAATATTAGGTTTCTACATTGTGTAAATGCACTATTTTCTCTTATTGAGATGCAATACATTGGAAAATTATACACAGTCTCGTAAAAAAAAAATATTAGGTTTGTGATAACGACATGCAAAATATCTGTGATCATTGATCTCCTGAAGAAGCTTTCCTTTTCTTTAGCGATGCACCAATATTACATTTTTGTTCGATACCGATATCCAATATTTTATGGGTGTGTGTGTGTGTGTGTGTGTATTCTCACCATTATTATGATGCTGAGACAGTGCTAGGCTGATCAGAGCCCAGCTGTCCCTATTAGGGGCGGAGCCGGAGCCTTTTAGTCCCGCCTCACACAGCTCCTCAGCCAACCCCAGCAGCCGCTCACCCAGCACGGAGCCCTTAAACCAATCACCACACGCCTGCAGAGATACAGGGTCCGCACACGCCTTTTGTATGATCTGGAGAAGAACTCCCCATTTTAGATCCATCTGTAGGTGAGACAGAGAACAGGGCTAGGACCATCTCTACCGGCATACTATTGAGATACAGAGATAAGAGTTAGGGGGGAATTGGCAGCTACAGAGCTAAGAGTTAGGGGGGAATTGGCAGCTACAGAGCTAAGAGTTAGGGGGAATTGACAGCTACAGAGCTAAGAGTTAGGGGGGCAATTGAATTGACAGCTACAGAGCTAAGAGTTAGGGGGAATTGGCAGCTACAGAGCTAAGAGTTAGGGGGAATTGGCAGCTACAGAGCTAAGAGTTAGGGGGAATTGACAGCTACAGAGCTAAGAGTTACAGGGGGAATTGACAGCTACAGAGCTAAGAGTTAGGGGGAATTGGCAGCTACAGAGTTTAGGGGGAATTGACAGCTACAGAGCTAAGAGTTAGGGGGAATTGATAGCAACAGAGCTAAGAGTTAGGGGGGAATTGACAGCTACAGAGCTAAGAGTTAGGGGTGAATTGACAGCTACAGAGCTAAGAGTTAGGGGTGAATTGACAGCTACAGAGCTAAGAGTTAGGGGGGAATTGACAGCTACAGAGCTAAGAGTTAGGGGGGAATTGACAGCTACAGAGCTAAGAGTTAGGGGTGAATTGACAGCTACAGAGCTAAGAGTTAGGGGGTGAATTGACAGCTACAGAGCTAAGAGTTAGGGGGTGAATTGACAGCTACAGAGCTAAGAGTTAGGGGGGAATTGACAGCTACAGAGCTAAGAGTTAGGGGGAATTGGCAGCTACAGAGTTAGGGAATTGACAGCTACAGAGCTAAGAGTTAGGGGGAATTGACAGCAACAGAGCTAAGAGTTAGGGGGGAATTGACAGCTACAGAGCTAAGAGTTAGGGGTGAATTGACAGCTACAGAGCTAAGAGTTAGGGGTGAATTGACAGCTACAGAGCTAAGAGTTAGGGGGGAATTGACAGCTACAGAGCTAAGAGTTAGGGGTGAATTGACAGCTACAGAGCTAAGAGTTAGGGGTGAATTGACAGCTACAGAGCTAAGAGTTAGGGGGTGAATTGACAGCTACAGAGCTAAGAGTTAGGGGGTGAATTGACAGCTACAGAGCTAAGAGTTAGGGGGGAATTGACAGCTACAGAGCTAAGAGTTAGGGGTGAATTGACAACTACAGAGCTAGGGAATTGACAGCTACAGAGCTAAGAGTTAGGCGGAAATTGACAGCAACAGAGCTAAGAGTTAGGGGGGGAATTGACAGCTACAGAGCTAAGAGTTAGGGGGAATTGGCAGCTACAGAGCTAAGAGTTAGGGGTGAATTGACAGCTACAGAGCTAAGAGTTAGGGGTGAATTGACAGCTACAGAGCTAAGAGTTAGGGGGGGAATTGACAGCTACAGAGTTAGGGAATTGACAGATACAGAGCTAAGAGTTAGGGGGGAATTGACAGATACAGAGCTAAGAGTTAGGGGGGAATTGACAGCTACAGAGCTAAGAGTTAGGGGGGAATTGACAGCTACAGAGCTAAGAGTTAGGGGTGAATTGACAGATACAGAGCTAAGAGTTAGGGGGTGAATTGACAGCTACAGAGCTAAGAGTTAGGGGTGAATTGACAACTACAGAGCTAAGAGTTAGGGGGGAATTGACAGAGAGTTACAGCGATGATTGAGTTGACGTTACCGTGGTGATATGGTTGAGGATGCGTGTGGTCTCCTGTGGACTGCAACAGCGTAGAGAACTGAACACCATCTCTACCAGGTAACTGGTGTCTCTCCTGTAATATAATAGAGTAAACTGAACACCTCTGAACTTTAGTCACTGTTACTAGCCGGCTACCACCCGGTTACTGAACCCTGCAGCCCTACGTACATAGTCACGGAACAATGGTCACTTTAATACTGGTTACTAAAATGTCACATGACTGGGTAGGGGCGCAGCCATGGGTGGAGATCTACTGTCCTGTAGGTTCAGTCCAACCCTCTTCCTGGAGATCTACTGTCCTGTAGGTTTTCAGTCCAACCCTCTTCCTGGAGATCTACTGTC
>NC_060192.1:40304148-40351648 GCF_021184085.1 Oncorhynchus gorbuscha | reverse complement strand
ATTCTGACTATTTAATTAAATACTGATCCATTCTGACTACTAGATATTTAATTAAATACTGATCCATTCTGACTATTTAATTAAATACTGATCCATTCTGACTACTAAATATTTAATTAAATACTGATCCATTCTGACGACTAGATATTTAATTAAATACTGATCCATTCTGACGACTAGATATTTAATTAAATACTGACCCATTCTGAGATATTTAATTAAATACTGATCCATTCTGACGACTAGATATTTAATTAAATACTGATCCATTCTGACTACTAAATATTTAATTAAATACTGATCCATTCTGACGACTAGATATTTAATTAAATACTGATCCATTCTGACTACTATGTTTGTGGTCACACAGGACTACATGCTGACACAGGCCAGCAGGCCACAGGAAGCTCGCGTCCTCATTCACACGGATTAAAACTGCGGTGTCAACAAGCATGTCAAACGGAGACGGAGTTGCTGACCAAGGTCTATGGGACTGACCAGAATGGAGAACAGAGAGTCACCATGTTCTCTATTTAACAGTGCTAATAGTCACTCTAAAAAGAGACGTAATTCTAATGATCGTATTTGCCGTCCATTTCTGGTTTTCCAATGTTGACCTGGCTCGGTTCTAGGTGTCCTGGCTCGGTTCTAGGTGACCTGGCTCGGTTCTAGGTGACCTGGCTCGGTTCTAGGTGACGCTGAGCTTTCAGTTTAACAGTAGACTACCAGTGGTCCTTCTGTAGCTCAGTTGGTAGAGCATGGCGCTTGTAACGCCAGGGTAGTGGGTTCGATTCCCGGGACCACCCATACGTAGAATGTATGCACACATGACTGTAAGTCGCTTTGGATAAAAGCGTCCGCTAAATGGCATATATTATTATTATATTATATTATCCGGTTCAGAAACATTAAAACCAGGTTAAACTCCATCAGGCAGGATGAAAAAGACTACAACGACCACGATCCTTTCCTAGTTACGGCCACTTTCACCATGATCCTTTCCTAGTTACGGCCACGTTCACAATGATCCTTTCCTAGTTACGGCCACGTTCACCATGATCCTTTCCTAGTTACGGCCACGTTCACCATGATCCTTTCCTAGTTACGGCCACGTTCACCATGATCCTTTCCTAGTTACGGCCACGTTCACCATGATCCTTTCCTAGTTACGGCCACATTCACCATGATCCTTTCCTAGTTACGGCCACGTTCACCATGATCCTTTCCTAGTTACGGCCACGTTCACCATGATCCTTTCCTAGTTACGGCCACGTTCACCATGATCCTTTCCTAGTTACGGCCACGTTCACCATGATCCTTTCCTAGTTACAGCCACGTTCAACATGATCCTTTCCTAGTTACGGCCACGTTCACAATGATCCTTTCCTAGTTACGGCCACGTTCACAATGATCCTTTCCTAGTTACGGCCACGTTCACCATGATCCTTTCCTAGTTACGGCCACGTTCACAATGATCCTTTCCTAGTTACGGCCACGTTCACAATGATCCTTTCCTAGTTACGGCCACGTTCACAATGATCCTTTCCTAGTTACGGCCACGTTCACAATGATCCTTTCCTAGTTACGGCCACGTTCACAATGATCCTTTCCTAGTTACGGCCACGTTCACAATGATCCTTTCCTAGTTACGGCCACGTTCACAATGATCCTTTCCTAGTTACGGCCACGTTCACCATGATCCTTTCCTAGTTACGGCCACGTTCACAACGATCCTTTCCTAGTTACGGCCACTTTCACCATGATCCTTTCCTAGTTACGGCCACGTTCACCATGATCCTTTCCTAGTTACGGCCACGTTCACCATGATCCTTAGCAAAACAAAATCAAATCAAATTTTATTTGTCACATACACGTTCACATGTTATGATCCTTTCCTAGTTCTGACAATGCAGTTCACCATGATCCTTTCCAAAACTACTGTCTTATACACAGTGTAAGGGGATAAGGAACCACATAAGTTCACCATGATCCTTTCCTAGTATATACATATGAGATGAGTGTTCACAAAGTAAACAAAGTGGCATAGATCCTTTCCATGTGTTACATAAGGATGCCGATGATGTAGAGTACAGTATATACATATGCATATGAGATCCTAATGTAGCAAAAAGGTAGCATTGTTTAAAGTGGCTAGTGTTGTGTGCCCTTTCAACCCCTTTCAGAAATATGGCAAAGCTTGAAATAGTCCCGGGATTTTTCCATAGAAATATGTGGATGACGTCAGCCCTATCACTACTATCTACCGGTTTGAATGTCTGTGGTTAAATCACCCCCTGAAGACTTACTGTTAAGGTGGAGAGCGTGTGGAGCACAGCTTCCCAGAGAGGAGGCAGCACCACAGGGTCCGTGTCGTCTATAGACAGTAGAACAGCAGGACAGACTCTGGCAGCCTCAATCTGCACCAGACCTGGTGTGTGTTCACACAGAGAAGACACCACCTCGAAGAAAGCACCACGCACCTGGAGAGAGAGACCAGAGGACACGTCGATGAGGTTAGCACCTGGAGAGAGACCAGAGGACACGTCGATGAGGTTAGCACCTGGAGAGAGACCAGAGGACACGTCGATGAGGTTAGCACCTGGAGAGAGACCAGAGGACACGTCGATGAGGTTAGCACCTGGAGAGAGAGACCAGAGGACACGTCGAGGAGGTTAGGACCTGGAGAGAGAGACCAGAGGACACGCCGAGGAGGTTAGCACCTGGAGAGAGAGACCAGAGGACACGCCGAGGAGGTTAGCACCTGGAGAGAGAGACCAGAGGACACGTCGATGAGGTTAGCACCTGGAGAGAGACCAGAGGACACGTCGAGGAGGTTAGCACCTGGAGAGAGACCAGAGGACACGTCGATGAGGTTAGCACCTGGAGAGAGACCAGAGGACACGTCGAGGAGGTTAGCACCTGGAGAGAAAGACCAGAGGACACGTCGAGGACCAGAGGACACGTCGAGGTTAGGACCTGGAGAGAGAGACCAGAGGACACGCCGAGGAGGTTACACGCCAGAGGAGGTTAGCACCTGGAGAGAGAGACCAGAGGACATGTCGAGGAGGTTAGCACCTGGAGAGAGACCAGAGGACACGTCGAGGAGGTTAGCACCTGGAGAGAGAGACCAGAGGACACGCCGAGGAGGTTAGCACCTGGAGAGAGACCAGAGGACACGCCGAGGAGGTTAGCACCTGGAGAGAGAGACCAGAACACGCCGAGGAGGTTAGCACCTGGAGAGAGAGACCAGAACACGTCGAGGAGGTTAGCACCTGGAGAGAGAGACCAGAGGACACGCCGAGGAGGTTAGCACCTGGAGAGAGAGCCCAGAACACGCCGAGGAGGTTAGCACCTGGAGAGAGACCAGAACACGCCGAGGAGGTTAGCACCTGGAGAGAGAGACCAGAGGACACGTCGAGGAAGTTAGCACCTGGAGAGAGAGACCAGAACACGCCGAGGAGGTTAGCACCTGGAGAGACCAGAACACGCCGAGGAGGTTAGCACCTGGAGAGAGAGACCAGAGGACACGCCGAGGAGGTTAGCACCTGGAGAGAGAGACCAGAGGACACGCCGAGGAGGTTAGTGGGTTGTGTGTGTGTGTGTGTGTGTGTGTGTGTGTGTGTGTGTGTGTGTGTGTGTGTGTGTGTGTGTGTGTGTGTGTGTGTGTGTGTGTGTGTGTGTGTGTGTGTGTGTGTGTGTGTGTGTGTGTGTGTGTGTGTGTGTGTGTGTGTGTGTGTGTGTGTAACCCCATCTCCGTACCTGTGGGGTCTTGTGTCTGCTGTACTTCCAGAATTTGGCCTGGTTGAGGAGGTGTGTCAGTCTGTCCTGCAGGTTGTGTGTGTCTGTCTGGGGTAAGGAGGACAGCAGTCTCTTCACCCCAAGTAGAGAACTGGTAAGCAGGCGGAGGAACTTTGCCTCCCTCTCCTCCTCTGGAACACTCCTCATAACACATCATCAACAGGTCAATTCATCAGTCTCTACCTCTGCTGCTGGCCAAACACAACATCAACAGGTTAATGAATCAGTCAGTCTCAACCTCTGCTGCTGGCCAAACATAACATCAACAGGTCAATTCATCAGTCAGTCTCTGCCTCTGCTGCTGGCCTAACACATCATCAACAGGTCAATTAATCAGTCTCTGCCTCTGCTGCTGGCCAAACACATCATCAACAGGTCAATTAATCAGTCTCTGCCTCTGCTGCTGGCCAAACACATCATCAACAGGTCAATGAATCAGTCTCTGCCTCTGCTGCTGGCCAAACACATCATCAACAGGTCAATGAATCAGTCTCTGCCTCTGCTGCTGGCCAAACACATCATCAACAGGTCAATGAATCAGTCTCTGCCTCTGCTGCTGGCCAAACACATCATCAACAGGTTAAACCAGCTATGCATTAGGGGGCGCTATTAACTTCTTCGATATAGGGGGCGCTCTTTTAATTTTTGGATAAAAAAACGTTCCCGTTTTAAACAAGATATTTTGTCACGAAAAGATGCTCGACTATGCATATAATTGACAGCTTTGGAAAGAAAACACTGACGTTTCCAAAACTGCAAAGATATTGTCTGTGAGTGCCACAGAACTGATGTTACAGGCGAAACCCAGATAAAAATCCAACCAGGAAGTGCCGCATTTTTTGAAACCGCCTCATGCCAATGACTCCTTATATGGCTGTGAATGCGCTACGAATGAGCTTACGTTTTCCACGTTTTCCCCAAGGCGACTACAGCATTGTGACATCTTTTTAGGCATTTCCATTGAAGAATGGCCGTAAGGGACCATATATAGCATGTGGTCACATGGTGTCTCCCGCAGAAAATCTCACGTAAAATATTGAGGTAGCCATTTTTCCAATCGCTTCTTATGAGAAACCAATTGCCTCAACGGATATATTATCGAATATATATGTTAAAAACACCTTGAGGATGGATCCTAAACAACGTTTGCCGTGTTTCTGTCGATATTATGGAGCAAATTTTGAAAAACGTTTGGCGTTATAGTTGCAGCATTTTCCGGTCGATTTCTCAGCCAAGCAGGATGAAGAAACGGGAGCTATTTCCCCTACAAAAATAATCTTTTTGGAAAAAAGGAACATTTGCTATCTAACTGGGAGTCTCCTGAGTGAAAGCATCCGAAGTTCTTCAAAGGTAAATTATTTAATTTGGTTGCTTTTCTTATTTTCGTGAAAATGTTGCCTGCTGCCAGCAGAGCTAGCATAGCATTATGCCATGATGCTTGTCTAGCGTTGGCTGTAACGTATATTTTGAAAATCTGAGATGACAGTGTTGTTAACAAAAGGCTAAGCTTGTGTTTGAATATATTTGTTTCATTTCATTTGCGATTTTCATGAATAGGAAAAGTATTTATGTCTCTGGCATTATGGGTATGACTTAATTCTTCCTTATAGTCAAGGACCCAGCTTACTATGGGTGCTAAAACAGCGGTCATATGTTATATGAAAATAGATGAACTACTCACTGTGGGTCACTTAGGGTGTCTGCCGTCTCCTTCAGCAAGTTGTCTTGAAGTACCTGAAGTTCAACATCACCATCATCATCATCATCATCGTCTCTATCACAATCACCATCGTCTCTATCACAATCACCATCATCATCCTCTCTATCACAATCATCATCATCATCATCGTCTCTATCACAATCACCATCGTCTCTATCACAATCACCATCACTATCACAATCACCATCATCATCTCTATCACAATCATCACAATCATCATCATCCTCTATCACAATCATCACAATCATCATCATCGTCTCTATCACAATCATCATCATCCTCTCTATCACAATCATCATCATCTCGTCTCTATCACAATCATCATCATCCTCTCTATCACAATCATCATCATCGTCTCTATCACAATCATCATCATCGTCCTCTCTATCACAATCATCATCAATCACAATCATCATCATCCTCTCTATCACAATCATCATCATCGTCTCTATCACAATCATCATCATCGTCTCTATCACAATCATCATCCTCGTCTCTATCACAATCATCATCCTCTCTATCACAATCATCATCCTCTCTATCACAATCATCATCCTCTCTATCACAATCATCGTCTCTATCAAAATCATCATTTCCATTTACATTTAAGTCATTTAGCAGACGCTCTTATCCAGAGCGACTTACATCCTCTCTATCACAATCATCATCCTCTCTATCACAATCATCACAATCATCACCGTCTCTATCACAATCATCATCGTCTATCACAATCATCATCGTCATCATTGTCTCTATCACAATCACAATCATCATCTCTATCACAATCATCATCACCATCCAATCATCTATCACAATCACCATCATCATCCTCTCTATCACAATCATCATCCAATCTCATATCATCATCCTCTCTATCACAATCATCACAATCATCACCGTCTCTATCACAATCATCATCGTCTATCACAATCATCATCGTCATCATTGTCTCTATCACAATCACCATCGTCTCTATCACAATCACCATCATCATCCTCTATCACAATCACCATCATCATCCTCTCTATCACAATCATCATCATCCTCTCTATCACAATCATCATCATCCTCTCTATCACAATCATCATCATCCTCTCTATCACAATCATCATCCTCTCTATCACAATCATCATCCTCTCTATCACAATCATCATCCTCTCTATCACAATCATCATCCTCTCTATCACAATCATCGTCTCTATCAAAATCATCATTTCCATTTCCATTTAAGTCATTTAGCAGACGCTCTTATCCAGAGCGACTTACATCCTCTCTATCACAATCATCATCCTCTCTATCACAATCATCACAATCATCACCGTCTCTATCACAATCATCATCATCATCTATCACAATCATCATCATCATCACAATCATCATCTATCACAATCACCATCATCAATCATCATCATCGTCTCTATCACAATCACCATCATCATCCTCTCTATCACAATCATCATCCTCTCTATCACAATCATCACAATCATCACCGTCTCTATCACAATCATCATCGTCTCTATCACAATCATCATCATCGTCTCTATCACAATCATCATCATCGTCTCTATCACAATCATCATCCTCTCTATCACAATCATCATCGTCTCTATCACAATCATCATCATCCTCTCTATCACAATCATCACAATCATCATCCTCTCTATCACAATCATCACAATCATCACCGTCTCTATCACAATCATCATCGTCTCTATCACAATCACCATCGTCTCTATCACAATCACCATCGTCTCTATCACAATCATCATCGTCTCTATCACAATCATCGTCTCTATCACAATCACCATCGTCTCTATCACAATCATCATCGTCTCTATCACAATCACCATCATCACAATCACCATCGTCTCTATCACAATCACCATCGTCACTATCACAATCATCATCGTCTCTATCACAATCATCGTCTCTATCACAATCACCATCGTCTCTATCACAATCACCATCGTCTCTATCACAATCACCATCGTCTCTATCACAATCATCATCATCACTCAGGTTAAAGAGCTCTTCATCATTTTGATAATCATCTCCCTCAACACCATCCCACCTAACCCAACACTCCCTCAATTTACTATAGTATAGACTACTGACAGTGAAGACCTCTCTCTATACTATAATAGACTACTCACAGTGAGAACCTCTATACTATAGTATAGACTACTGACAGTGAGAATCTCATCCTTGCAGAAGCTAAGAGCCTCAGCCTGTTTGCTGTGGGGGGGAATGCAGCGCTGAAGGCCTCTATAGTATAATAGACTACTCACAGTGAGAATCTCGTCCTTGCAGAAGCTAAGAGCCTCAGCCTGTTTGCTGGGGGGGAAAGCAGCGCTGAAGGCCTGGCAGGCAGCAGAGGCAGCGGGAGGATAGCTGTCACACTGAGACAGCAGCCAGTGGCCCATCACAATCATCACCGTCAGGTCAGGGATCGCTCTATCACAATCACGCCGCACCTAGAGTTATACAGAGATCAATGGGTTTTACAGAGATCAATGGGTTTTACAGAGATCAATGGTTATAGAGAGATCAATGGGTTATAGAGAGATCAATGGGTTACTCAGAGATCAATGGGTTATAGAGAGATCAATGGGTTATCGAGAGATCAATGGGTTATTCAAGTGTGTGTCCGTCCGTCCGTCTGTCTTGCTGTCTGTCTGTCTATCCGTCTTGCTGTCTGTGTGTTGGTCTTGCTGTCTGTGTGTCCGTCCGTCTGTCCGTCTTGCTATCTGTCTGTCTATCCGTCTTGCTGTCTGTGTGTTGGTCTTGCTGTCTGTGTGTCCGTCCGTCTGTCCGTCTTGCTGTCTGTGTGTCTGTCTTGCTGTCTGTCTGTCTATCCGTCTTGCTGTCTGTCTGTCTATCCGTCTTGCTGTCTGTCTGTCTATCCGTCTTGCTGTCTGTCTGTCCGTCTTGCTGTCTGTCTGTCTGTCCGTCTTGCTGTCTGTCTGTCTATCCGTCTTGCTGTCTGTCTGTCTATCCGTCTTGCTGTCTGTCCGTCTATCCGTCTTGCTGTCTGTCCGTCTGTCCGTCTGTCTGTCTGTCCGTCTGTCTGTCTGTCCGTCTGTCCGTCTTGCTGTCTGTCCGTCTTGCTGTCTGTCCGTCTTGCTGTCTGTCTGTCTATCCGTCTTGCTGTCTGTCCGTCCGTCTTGCTGTCTGTCCGTCCGTCTTGCTGTCTGTCCGTCTTGCTGTCCGTCCGTCTTGCTGTCTGTCCGTCTTGCTGTCTGTCCGTCTTGCTGTCTGTCCGTCTTGCTGTCCGTCCGTCTTGCTGTCTGTCCGTCTTGCTGTCTGTCCGTCTTGCTGTCTGTCCGTCTTGCTGTCTATCCGTCCTGCTGTCTGTCCGTCTATCCGTCCTGCTGTCTGTGTCTCCGTCCTGCTGTCTGTGTCTCCGTCCTGCTGTCTGTGTGTCCGTCCGTCTTGCTGTCTGTGTGTCCGTCCGTCTTGCTGTCTGTGTGTACATCCGTCTTGCTGTCTCCCACCTTCAGGACCAGCTGTACAAACGCCTGCTGGGTGGCCTCTCTCACACGTCGGTCGTGGTCCTGAAATCAACAACATCAAAGTTCAAGTCCCACAAGGATCACATACAATATGCAAACACTTAAGACCCCCCTCTAACATCTCACTAAGACTCACCATTGAAATCTTGCAGTAGATCCTGGGCCAGTAAGGCAGAACTCCTTTAACGATCTCTGAGTCCTGCTCCTGACACATCGCCCCAAACTCCTGCACTGCCTGTAGGGGAGAAACAGAGAGCAACATGTCAGAGCCTCCGGGACAGGGCTGGTGTGTGTGTGTGCACTAAGTCTAGAACATTCTTCTCCCAAGGGAACTGAAGCGACTGGTACCAGTCTTTATGGGAGGTTGGTACTCTAACAGTCTTTATGGGAGGTTGGTACTCTATCAGTCTTTATGGTATGTTGGTACTCTATCAGTCTTCATGGTATGTTGGTACTCTATCAGTCTTCATGGTATGTTGGTACTCTATCAGTCTTCATGGTATGTTGGTACTCTATCAGTCGTTATGGGAGGTTGGTACTCTATCAGTCTTTATGGTATGTTGGTACTCTATCAGTCTTTATGGGAGGTTGGTACTCTATCAGTCTTTATGGGAGGTTGGTACTCTATCAGTCTTTATGGTATGCTGCCTGTATTTTATTTTAATCTGCCCATGTTTTTTTTAGAGCCAAATTCAAACAGTCCCATTTTTTACCGCATTCAAGCTCAGATAAGCTTTTTTTTAATCTGCTGCGTAAATGAACGGTTTAGGAGCGGAGGGAGACGTTTAGGAGAGGAGGGAGCGGAGGGAGCCGTTTAGGAGAGGAGGGAGCGGAGGGAGCCGTTTAGGAGCAGAGGGAGGCGTTTAGGAGCGGAGGGAGGCGTTTAGGAGCGGAGGGAGACGTTTAGGAGAGGAGGGAGCGGAGGGAGCCGTTTAGGAGCGGAGGGAGCCGTTTAGGAGCGGAGGGAGCCGTTTAGGAGCGGAGGGAGACGTTTAGGAGCGGAGGGAGACGTTTAGGGTTTTACAGGGAGGTTTAGGAGGGTTTAGGAGCGGAGGGAGGCGTTTAGGAGCGGAGGGAGGCGTTTAGGAGCGGAGGGAGGCGTTTAGGAGCGGAGGGAGACGTTTTCGTTTAGGAGCGGAGGGAGACGTTTAGGAGAGGAGGGAGACGTTTGGAGAGGTCTGGGAGACGTTTAGGAGCGGAGGGAGACGTTTAGGAGCGGAGGGAGACGTTTAGGAGCGGAGGGAGACGTTTAGGAGCGGAGGGAGACGTTTAGGAGAGGAGGGAGGCGTTTAGGAGCGGAGGGAGGCGTTTAGGAGCGGAGGGAGGCGTTTAGGAGCGGAGGGAGGCGTTTAGGAGCGGAGGGAGGCGTTTAGGAGGGAGGGAGGCGTTTGTCCGTCCGTCTTGCTGAGGGAGACGTTTAGGAGAGGAGGGAGACGTTTAGGAGAGGAGGGAGACGTTTAGGAGAGGAGGGAGACGTTTAGGAGAGGAGGGAGACGTTTAGGAGCGGAGGGAGACGTTTAGGAGCGGAGGGAGACGTTTAGGAGCGGAGGGAGACGTTTAGGAGAGGAGGGAGCGGAGGGAGAAGTTTAGGAGCGGAGGGAGACGTTTAGGAGAGGAGGGAGACGTTTAGGAGAGGGAGACGTTTAGGAGAGGAGGGAGACGTTTAGGAGAGGAGGGAGACGTTTAGGAGCGGAGGGAGGCGTTTAGGAGCGGAGGGAGGCGTTTAGGAGCGGAGGGAGGCGTTTAGGAGCGGAGGGAGACGTTTAGGAGCGGAGGGAGGCGTTTAGGAGCGGAGGGAGGCGTTTAGGAGCGGAGGGAGGCGTTTAGGAGTTTAGGGAGCGGAGGGAGGCGTTTAGGAGCGGAGGCGTTTAGGAGCGGGGAGGGAGACGTTTAGGAGCGGAGGGAGACGTTTAGGAGCGGAGGGAGAGACGTTTAGGGAGCGGAGGGAGGATCGTTTAGGAGCGGAGGGAGACGTTTAGGAGCGGAGGGAGACGTTTAGGAATCGGAGGGATCCGTTTAGGAGCGGAGGGAGAACGTTTAGGAGCGGAGGGAGACGTTTAGGAGCGGAGGGAGACGTTTAGGAGAGGAGGGAGACGTTTAGGAGAGGAGGGGAGACGTTTAGGAGCGGAGGGAGACGTTTCCCAGAGGAGGGAGGAGAGGAGGGAGACGTTTAGGAGCGGAGGGAGACGTTTAGGAGGGAGAGGTTTAGGGAGACATTTAGGAGAGGAGGGAGACGTTTAGGAGCGGAGGGAGACATTTAGGAGAGGAGGGAGGCGTTTAGGAGCGGAGGGAGACGTTTAGAGGAGGAGGGAGACGTTTAGGAGCGGAGGGAGACGTTTAGGAGAGGAGGGAGACGTTTAGGAGAGGAGGTAAACATGGACCGATGTGCTGGCTAGTGTTGGAGTGGTGGTAGACATGGACCGATGTGCTGGCTAGTGGACCGATGTGCTGGCTAGTGTAGGAGAGGAGGTAAACATGGACCGATGTGCTGGCTAGTGTAGGAGTGGTGGTAGACATGGACCGATGTGCTGGCTAGTGGACCGATGTGCTGGCTAGTGTAGGAGAGGAGGTAAACATGGACCGATGTGCTGGCTAGTGTAGGAGTGGTGGTAGACATGGACCGATGTGCTGGCTAGTGTAGGTAGACATGGACCGATGTGCTGGCTAGTGGACCGATGTGCTGGCTAGTGTACCGATGTGCTGGCTAGTTGGTAGGAGTGGAGGTAGTAGGAGTGGAGGTAGACATGGACCGATGTGCTGGCTAGTGTAGGAGTGGAGGTAGACATGGACCGATGTGCTGGCTAGTGTAGGAGTGGAGGTAGACATGGACCGATGTGCTGGCTAGTGGAGGAGTGTAGGTAGACATGGACCGATGTGCTGGCTAGTGTAGGAGTGGAGGTAGACATGGACCGATGTGCTGGCTAGTGTAGGAGTGGAGGTAGACATGGACCGATGTGCTGGCTAGTGTAGGAGTGGAGGTAGACATGGACCGATGTGCTGGCTAGTGTAGGAGTGGAGGTAGACATGGACCGATGTGGGTCTATTTTAATAAATCCATTGAATATACACCCTCACAAAGAAACCCATTATTAAATCGTTTTAGGCAGGTCCTAAGAAACATTATAGACTCATAAAATATTCTGATGTGTAGACTGATAAAAAAATATACACAAACAAAAACATATTTTTCTAAATATTTGCTAGCTGGCTAGCATTTATGAGTCCAGTAAACACGTTTCCTCACATGCTAGGAACATATTTCCTCCAATGTTAGAATGAAGAGGTCTATTTCGGCGCCAAAACACAAGATTTATGGAGACTTGTGGGAGGACTGCTGATGACGTCACCCACTGTATGTTCTTTCGGTAGTCTGATTGGTCCAGACTGGTCCAGGGAGACGTTTACGAGAGGAGGGAGACGTTTACGAGAGGAGGGAGACGTTTACGAGAGGAGGGAGACGTTTACGAGAGGAGGGAGACGTTTACGAGAGGAGGGAGACGTTTACGAGAGGAGGGAGACGTTTACGAGAGGAGGGAGGCGTTTAGGAGAGGAGAGGAGGGAGTGGAGGGAGGCGTTTAGGAGAGGAGGGAGACGTTTAGGAGAGGAGGGAGACGTTTAGGAGAGGAGGGAGACGTTTAGGAGCGGAGGGAGACGTTTAGGAGAGGAGGGAGACATTTAGGAGAGGAGGGAGACGTTTAGGAGCGGAGGGAGACATTTAGGAGAGGAGGGAGGCGTTTAGGAGCGGAGGGAGACGTTTAGAGGAGGAGGGAGACGTTTAGGAGCGGAGGGAGACGTTTAGGAGAGGAGGGAGACGTTTAGGAGAGGAGGTAAACATGGACCGATGTGCTGGCTAGTGTTGGAGTGGTGGTAGACATGGACCGATGTGCTGGCTAGTGGACCGATGTGCTGGCTAGTGTAGGAGAGGAGGTAAACATGGACCGATGTGCTGGCTAGTGTAGGGAGGGTGGTTTAGACATGGACCGAGGCTGGCTAGTGGACCGATGTGCTGGCTAGTGTAGGAGAGGAGGTAAACATGGACCGATGTGCTGGCTAGTGTAGGAGTGGTGGTAGACATGGACCGATGTGCTGGCTAGTGTAGGTAGACATGGACCGATGTGCTGGCTAGTGGACCGATGTGCTGGCTAGTGTACCGATGTGCTGGCTAGTGTAGGAGTGGAGGTAGACATGGACCGATGTGCTGGCTAGTGTAGGAGTGGAGGTAGACATGGACCGATGTGCTGGCTAGTGTAGGAGTGGAGGTAGACATGGACCGATGTGCTGGCTAGTGTAGGAGTGTAGGTAGACATGGACCGATGTGCTGGCTAGTGTAGGAGTGGAGGTAGACATGGACCGATGTGCTGGCTAGTGTAGGAGTGGAGGTAGACATGGACCGATGTGCTGGCTAGTGTAGGAGTGGAGGTAGACATGGACCGATGTGCTGGCTAGTGTAGGAGTGGAGGTAGACATGGACCGATGTGGGTCTATTTTAATAAATCCATTGAATATACACCCTCACAAAGAAACCCATTATTAAATCGGTTTAGGCAGGTCCTAAGAAACATTATAGACTCATAAAATATTCTGATGTGTAGACTGATAAAAAAATATACACAAACAAAAACATATTTTTCTAAATATTTGCTAGCTGGCTAGCATTTATGAGTCCAGTAAACACGTTTCCTCACATGCTAGGAACATATTTCCTCCAATGTTAGAATGAAGAGGTCTATTTCGGCGCCAAAACACAAGATTTATGGAGACTTGTGGGAGGACTGCTGATGACGTCACCCACTGTATGTTCTTTCGGAGTCTGATTGGTCCAGACTGGTCCAGGGAGACGTTTAGGAGGAGGGAGACGTTTAGGAGAGGAGGGAGACGTTTACGAGAGGAGGGAGACGTTTACGAGAGGAGGGAGACGTTTACGAGAGGAGGGAGACGTTTAGAGAGGAGGGAGGCGTTTAGGAGAGGAGAGGAGGGAGTGGAGGGAGGCGTTTAGGAGAGGAGGGAGACGTTTAGGAGAGGAGGGAGACGTTTAGGAGAGGAGGGAGACGTTTAGGAGAGGAGGGAGACGTTTAGGAGAGGAGGGAGACGTTTAGGAGAGGAGGGAGACGTTTAGAGGAGGAGGGAGACGTTTAGGAGGAGGAGGGAGACGTTTAGGAGAGGAGGGAGACGTTTAGGAGAGGAGGGAGACGTTTAGGAGAGGAGGGAGACGTTTAGGAGAGGAGGGAGACGTTTAGGAGAGGAGGGAGACGTTTAGGAGAGGGGGAGACGTTTAGGAGAGGAGGGAGACGTTTATGGACCGAGGTGGGCTAGTGTAGGAGTGGTGGGAGACGTTTAGGAGAGGTGCTGGCTAGTTTAAGAGAGGAGGGAGACGTTTAAGACCGAGGTGCTGGCTACGTTTAAGAGTGGAGGGAGACGTGGACCGATGTGCTGGCTAGTGTTAGGAGTGGAGGTAGACATGGACCGATGTGCATTTAGGAGAGGAGGGAGACATGGACCGATGTGCTGGCGTTTAGGAGAGGAGACATGGACCGATGTGCTGTTTTGGAGAGGAGGTAGACGTTTAGGAGATGGCAGGCTAGTGTTGGAGTGGTGGTAGACATGGACCGTTTGGCTAGAGGAGGGACCGATGTGCTGGCTAGGAGAGGGAGGGAGACGTTTAGGACCGAGGTGCTGGCTAGTGTAGGAGTGGAGGTAGACATGGACCGAGGAGGGAGACGTTTAGGGGAGGAGGGAGCGTTTAGGGGAGGAGGGAGACGTATTCTAGACCGATTAGGGGAGGAGGTAGACGTGGGGAGGAGGGGCTAGTTTAGGAGTGGTGGTAGACATGGAGAGGAGAAAGCGTTTAGGAGTGGAGGTAGACATGGACCGATGTGCTGGCTAGTGTAGGAATGGTGGTAGACATGGACCGATGTGCTGGCTAGTGTAGGAGTGGATGTGGACCGATGTGCTGGCTGGGACCGATGTGCTGGCTAGTGTAGGAGTGGAGGTAGACATGGACCGATGTGCTGGCTAGTGTAGGAGTGGTGGTAGACATGGACCGATGTGCTGGCTAGTGTAGGAGTGGTGGTACACATGGACCGATGTGCTGGCTAGTGGACCGATGTGCTGGCTAGTGTAGGAGTGGAGGTAGACATGGACCGATGTGCTGGCTAGTGTAGGAGTGGAGGTAGACATGGACCGATGTGGGTCTATTTTAATAAATCCATTGAATATACACCATCACAAAGAAACCCATTAATAAATAGTTTTAGGCAGGTCCTAAGAAACATTATAGACTCATAAAATATTGATTGTTTTAAATATACACAAACAAAAACATATTTTTCTAAATATTTGCTAGCTGGCATTTATGAGTCCAGTAAACACGTTTCCTCACATGATAGGAACATATTTCCTCCAATGTTATAATAAAGAGGTCTATTTCGGCGCCAAAACACAAGATTTATGGAGACTTGTGGGAGGACTGCTGATGACGTCACCCACTGTATGTTCTTTCGGTAGTCTGATTGGTCCAGACTGAGGAGAAATCTGCATACGATGCATCCCTGACCACTCCCCCTGAAGAGGTCAGACAGATCTGAACACAATCAGACAACAAAGCCACTTTTGGGTGCGTCTACACCCGTCTTTTCAAATGTGATCTTCGTATTCTGATAGCAAAAGTCACATGTAAGTGTTAAGTGTAGACACGACTTCAGAGCAGCTGAAACACAATCAGACAACAAAGCCACTTTTGGGTGCGTCTACACCCGTCTTTTCAAATGTGATCTTCGTATTCTGATAGCAAAAGTCACATGTAAGTGTTAAGTGTAGACACGACTTCAGAGCAGCTGAAATAGTTGACCACACGTGGATAGGCTATTAATTCAAATCCTATTATAAGGATTGGATTACTTTGGGAGTCAGCAATTTGATGCCTTCAACTGCACTATCCTACTTTATTACAATATATTTTGTAATTCAGTGATATTTATTCCCACAGTAATTCGTTCTGGATACAGCTAGTTGGGGTTTAGAAAACAGAGCATTTTTAAATTATTTTTTTATTTCAACCTTTATTTAACCAGGTAGGCAAGTTGAGAACAAGTTCTCATTTACAATTGAGACCTGGCCAAGATAAAGCAAAGCAGTTCGACACGAACAACAACACAGAGTTACACATGGAATAAACAAACATACAGTCAATAATACAATAGAAAAATAAGTCGATATAAGATGTGAGCAAATGAGGTGAGAAGGGAGGTAAAGGCAAAAAAGGCCATGGTGGCAAAGTAAATACAATATAGCAAGTAAAACACTAGAATGGTTGATTTGCAGTGGAAGAATGTGCAAAGTAGAGAGAGAAATAATGGGGTGCAAAGGAGCAAAATAAATAAATAAATACAGTAGGGGATGAGGTAGTTGTTTGGGATAAATTATAGATGGGCTATGTACAGGTGCATGTGGTGGGTTTATGTGAAGAGAGGGGTGAAGTGACACGCCTCACAATGTTTTACAACTGCCAGGATGAGTAGTAACGGGCGCTGCCTAGCAACCATCAAAAGCTTAAATAGTGCGTACCAATGCTGCCTCAGCATTACAGCTACTAGATGACACGTTATGGTCATTCCAGCATCTGCATTCACCGTAAAGCCTTTACTGCGATGCGGTCTCTGCAGAAGTCGGGGCATTAATAGTTCTTGAACTTCGCGGAACAGAACAGAGCTGTTGTGTAGGAAGATATCAAGGAAGTGAGTTTGTGAATTTACAGGATGTACCGCCCCCACCTACCATCAACCAATCATGTGGAGCCCTCCACATCGTTACAAAAATGTGGGAGGTGCGATGCAGTACAAAGGTTGATTTGGCCTCTGTAAAAGTGTATATGTCTTTCCTTCTATTTCTCTAAGATCTTACCTTCAGTTTGGTGACTGTGTCTCTCTTAGACAGTTTCCTCAACACCAGGCGGAAGTCAGCATCAACCAGGTTGTCAATCTCCTCTGCCCCATGGACAGCAGGCACATAGCCCGGCTCTGTGGTCGTAGTGGTGCCGAACCCCACGAACCCGGGAACGACACCACTCTCCCGGGCCAGCAACTCGGCAGCCCGCCCGCTGCTGGACGGCTGGTGGTGGGAAATTGAAACGAAATGTCAGATTCACAACTGCAGTTGTTAGGTAGTTATTTAGCACATTGACCATAACATTATCATAAGTAACACCGTGTAGCTCACTGACAAACTAGTCAATTGATTTCTAAGTTTGATTCTGGAAAGTTATGCACTTTGAATTGGCAAGTTAACGTTACCTAATGGGCCGGTGCCAACCGGGATCCTTGGAAATAGGACATCCCAACTCTTGACCAACACACCATTGAAGTTGACATTTAAAACGGTATGGGTAAGAGGTTATGATTTAGGGTAGGGACATCCCAATGATCCCGGATATCACCCAGCTTGTCTAATGCTGTGTAGCTAGCTAAGCTAACTACACAGATATCATGACTTAACGTTAGAATAGCGAGATAATGTATATCTACACAGATGAGGCGAGGGGACTTACCCGGACGTTTCCTTTCGTTCGCTGTTTATTCTTTCCTCCCATGTTATGTATTTAATTATTTTTTTACAGATTAAGTTTAACTTTCAAACATTAGATAACGAGCCAACAACAAAAAAAAAGCATGGGGTTTGAAAATGGAAAACACGTCACAACAGTTACCCGGAAAAACCGGAAGAAAATACCGGAAACGCGTCATCATAGCGCAGCTAGAACAAGGAGCAAGATGTTTCACCGGATGTGCAAAAAAGAACCCTGAATACTAGTAGACCACTAAAAACCAAAACAAATGTTTCACCGGATGTATAAATATGAAGAATTTAAATATGAAGAGAGAAAACCCAGTGGCCAACAAGTGGAACTGGACCTACATTCTGCTGATCGTGGAAAAGGTCTCAATAAAGTTTTCTGTTCCCAAAGCAATAATCTGATAAGAACAGAATGCACTGAGTTTTGTAGACGTGACCCTATAACAACATGTTTGTTGTTTACAAGGAGTACAGGAGTGTTAGTTAGATTACTTGTTGGTTATCACTGCATTGTCGGAACTAGAAGCACCAGCATTTCGCTACACTCGCATTAACATCTGCTAACCATGTGTATGTGACCAATAACATTTTATTTGATTTGTAAGTGACTTATTGCACATGTGTACCTCACAGTGAAGTTATTCACTAACGGGAATATGCAAATATTTATTTCTATAAACTAGAGTTCCAGTGAGGATTTCCTACACTGAAAAATGTGTTACAGCTGTTGATAAGTCATTGATAATAATATGGCAATTATTTTCATGTCATAACATCAATATATATATAAGTGGGGTCATAGCTATTTGCAATAAAATGAATGTTTAACCCTTTATCATGGTTGGTGTCTTGATGGATTTGTCCAAATTCGTGTGCCATAAAACACTACCTTTCTGTCCTTGCGTTTATGGCAGTGTAAGTTGTTGTTATAGTAAGCATTAGTCAGTTAAATAAGATATTGAACTTGAACCTTGTAAAAACCTGACCGTTTTTTGTTGTTGTTGTACAGAGATCTCAGAAACCCAGTGTAACTTCTGTAGTGTTTACTGTCTCCTTATATTACAGGGTGAAAACTGTTTTCATGGGCACACAAATCCCAAATAATAAATGTAGTATTTATTGTCTCCTTATATTTCAGGGTGAAAACTGTTTTCATGGGCACACAAATCCCAAATAATAAATGTAGTATTTATTGTCTCCTTATATTTCAGGGTGAAAACTGTTTTCACACAAATCCCAAATAATAAATTTAGTATTTAGTATTTAGGACAAAATGTGAATTGCTTTGCCATTTCTTTTTCAGTATTACTTTAGTGCCTTGTTGTATACAGGAAGCATGTTTTGGAATATTTGTATTCTGTAAAAGCTGCCAATTTTTCACACTGTCAATTAGGTTAGTATTGTGGAGTTGCTACAATGTTGTTGATCCAAATAGCGTAGGGACGAAATCGAGTGGTTTGCTTCCAAAAACTGGGCCGCAACTGGGTAAGTCGAGTTTTTGCATCTAACAGCTATTTTCAGGTCATTCCAGAGATGTTCGATCAGGTTCAAGTCCGGGCACTGGCTGGGCAGCTCAAGGATATTCAGACCTGTCCACTCCTGCGTTGTCTTGGCTGTGTGCTTAGGGTTGTTGTCCTGTTGGAAGGTGAACCTTCGCCCCAGTCTGTGGTCCTGAGCGCTCTGGACCGGTTTTCATTCAAGGATCTCTGTACTTTACTCTGTTCATCTTTCCCTCGATCCTGACTAGTCTCCCAGTCCCTGCCACTGAAAAACATTCCTACAGAATGATGCTGCCACCACCATGCTTCACCGTGGGGATGGTATTGGCCAGGTGATGAGCAGTGCCTGGTTTCCTCCAGATGTGATGCTTGGAGGAAGAGTTCAATATCAATTTCATCAGACCAGAGAATCTTGTTTCTCATGGTCTGAGAGACTTTAGGTGCCTTTTGGCAAACTCCAAGTGGGTTGTCATGTGCCTTTTAATGGGGAGTGGCTTCTGTCTGGCCAATCTACCACAAAGGCCTGATTGGTGGAGTGCTGCTGACAGGTTGTTCTCCTGGAAGGTTCTCCCATCTCCACAGAGGAACTCTGGAGCTCTGTCCATTGGGTTATTGGTCACCTCTCTGACCAAGGTCCTTCACCCCAATTGTTCAGTTTGGCCCGGCGGCCAAAAAGGTGTGGTTTCAAACTACTTCAATTAAAAATGATGGAGGACACTGCGCTCCTGGGGACCTTCAATGCAGCCCGAAATGTTTTGGTACCCTTCCCCAGATCTGTGCCTCAACATAATCCTGTCACGGAGCTCTATGGAGAATTCCTTTAACCTCATGGCTTAGTTTTTGCTCTGACATGCACTATCAACAAAGCGACCTTATATAGACAGGTGTGTGTCTTTCCAAATCATGTCCAATCAATTGAATTTACCACAGGTTAACTCCCATCAGGTTTTAGAAATGTCTCAAAAAACAATGCACCCGAGATCATTTAAGTCTAATAGCCAAATACTTATACACGGTTCTGATTTTAATAAATGTGCAAATAGTCAAAGAAATCAGTTTTCGCTGTCATTATGGGGTATCCGGTGTAGATTGCAAGTTCAAAGCGGCTATCACTCAAAAGCCCTTAAGAGAGCTCAGACATCAGGTATAGTATGTTATGGTACAGGCACGTTGTGTCCAAACCTGCAATTTTCAACCTGTATGAGTGTAAAGGGTTAAAGGCTCAGTCCAAAACCAGATTTTCCTGTGTTTATATACCATTTCCAAATGAAGGTTGGAAGAATACTGAAAACGTAAAATGATTTCAGTGTAAAAGCTGTTTGAGAAAGGATGGCCTGAAACTCCAGCCTGTTTTTGGTAGAATGGAGTAATGGCCTGCTTGGTGATATCAATGGTCTACTAACCAATAAGAACATACCAAAACCTCTGCCAATAAGTGCTCGTTGTCAATGTTCTCCTCCCCCACTCAGAAGACCAGACATTCCTAGCAAAAACTTTGCTTACGAAATTGCACCTAGCTAAGAAGCACTCCCCCACCCCCCATATGACTTAGCTGTTAGCCAGAGAGGATTTGACATTGCAAAAATATATATTTTTAAACTTTGGAACTTTTAAATGAATAAAAGAAAAACAATGACAGGAATGAAGTGCCTTTTATTTGAGAGGAGAACATAAAAAGCAATACAGTGGCCTCATCAATCCATCCATGTCATCTCTCCTTCCATCATACAGTAACCATGCAGGATGGTGCCTACACAATAAGCCAAACGCCTTGGACTTTAAATAAAACATAGAAAAAACAGGTTGGGGAGGGGTGAGGGGGGGCATAGTGGCAGGGGTTAGGTGGTCAAAGGTTAGAGGTCATGTTCAGTCATCTTCATCCCAGTCTTTCTTGCCTGTGGGGGCTTTGGGTCCACCTGCCGGTTTGGCCATGATGATCTGAGGAACACACACACACACACACACACACACACACACACACACACACACACACACACACACACACACACACACACACACACGAGTCAGTCATTCTGCCATTGTGAACACTGTTGATCTGGCTTCCTGTAAACATGCAGCATGCATTCACACACTGTCAGTTGTTGCTACACAAACATCAAACATGGTTAGATCACAGCAGTGTGCCTAAAAGGAAATAAGGTTTATGGTTATCGTCACACGGTAGCACTACAGTCTCATTAACATGGGTATCTTGTTATATTTAAAAACACACGACTGTGAGTGTGAGTATTCATGCCATTTCCCCATCACAAATATATACCCCCCCCCCCCCCATTAACAGTGCATATTCAAAACACACGAACACCACAGCAAGGTATCGGCAGGTTCCATGAATTTTTTAATGAAACTTGGAAACTTAATATGGAGTGAGGTCTGAGGTGGCAACAATTACGCAGCGACTCAACACACAGGAAACAGCGCGGACCTTCCAACACTGAATCTAAGACGTAAGGCCTTTCATCAGATGAATGCATTTAAGAAACCGCAGACACCCTGTGAGTGTTTCCCGTGCCCCCCCATCACACAGTGAGTGTTTCCCGTGCCCCCATCACACAGTGAGTGTTTCCCCCCCCATCACACAGTGAGTGTTTCCGTGCCCCCATCACACAGTGAGTGTTTCCGTGCCCCCCCATCACACAGTGAGTGTTTCCGTGCCCCCATCACACCCCCACCCCCATCACACAGTGAGTGTTTCCGTGCCACCCCCATCACACAGTGAGTGTTTCCGTGCCCCCCATCACACAGTGAGTGTTTCCGTGCCCCCCATCACACAGTGAGTGTTTCCGTGCCCCACACAGTGAGTGTTTCCATCACACAGTGAGTGTTTCCGTGCCCCCCATCACACAGTGAGTGTTTCCGTGCCCCCGTTCCCCAGCACCTGTCAGTGTGTATTCTGTCCTGTGCAGAAAGGTTAGTGGTGTGTGTCAAAATGTTCAGGCTCGTCTCCCTCGTCCTTGTTCCAGTGGCCTTGTTGTTTAGGAGCCCGGGGCCCACCTGCTGGCTTAGCCATGATAATCTACACACAAACACCCCCCCCCCAACCACAAACACACAGATTAACACACAACCTGTACATTTTCTACAGGATCCTGATGAGAACTTGGGAAAGAGAAGACAGCAATTAAAAAAGATGAAAACAACATTTTACTCCGATTGACCTGTAATGAGAAGATGATTGTGTGTGTGTGTGTGTGTGTGTGTGTGTGTGTGTGTGTGTGTGTGTGTGTGTGTGTGTGTGTGTGTGTGTGTGTGTGTGTGTGTGTGTGTGTGTGTGTGTGTGTGTGTGTGTGTGTGTGTGTGTGTGTGTGTGTGTGTGTGTGTGTGTGTGTGTGTGTGTGTGGTCCAGTAGGAGCACAGTGAAAGTGGTAGGGATGTGTACGTCCCCCTTCCAGACAAATTGGATACGTATCTAGATGCATGGGGTCGGATACAATATATACAGGAACTAAACTTTCAGTTCGGCTAGAGGAACGAGTCGATGGGATTCGGGTCGATGTACAAACACATCCATCTTCCATTCTAAATCTCCCGCAGGCGGAGCTCATGAGTCGACACGAGTAAATATCATCTATGGTGTAAGTAGGAACTGGGTGGTTTCGAGCTCAATGCTTATTGGCTGACCAGCCATGGCGCACTGTGATGGCAGCGTTGGTAGCTAGTTTGATGCCCCAGTCTGTGTGTGTGTGAGTCTGTGTGTGAGTCTGTGTGTGAGTGTGTACCTGGTCTACTCGGAGCACAGTGATGGCAGCGTTGGTAGCTAGTTTGATGCCCCAGTCTGTGTGTGTGTGAGTCTGTGTGTGAGTGTGTACCTGTCTACTGTGATGTGTAGCTGTTCGTGCCCCAGTCTGTGTGTGTGTCTGTGTGTACCTGGTCTACTCGGAGCACGGTGATAGCAGCGTTGGTAGCTAGTTTGATGCCCCAGTGTAGCTGTGTGTGTGTGTGTGTGTGTGTGTGTGTGTGTGTGTGTGTGTGTGTGTGTGTGTGTGTGTGTGTGTGTGTGTGTGTGTGTGTGTGTGTGTGTGTACCTGGTCTACTCTGAGCACTGTGATAGCAGCGTTGGTAGCTAGTTTGATGCCCCAGTGTTTGACCAGGAAAGGCTCCAGGATCCCAGCTTCCAGCATGTCCTTCAGAGCAGCACCCTCTCCCTGTGAACACGCACATTTCACACAACCCGTCAGCTTTGTCAAGAAACCATTTAACGCAAGCTATACATTTCCATGGAAATCAACCAAACCGTAATGTCTTAAGGTGCACTGGATTTAATGAGCCTGGCATGCCGGCAGAGCTTCTTTGCCATCTGCCAACCTGGTACACTGGGCAAACTAAACCAAGCGCACCGTGTCAGGTATAAGGGAAGGGGGGGGGGGGAATAAAATATAAACAGGAAATGCAACAGGAAGAGACTTGTCACACACCTCGATGTCAAAGCCCATGTTCTTGTTGCCCTCATGATGCACGGCGTACAGTTTGGAGATGAGCTCGTTTCCCTTGATGCCAGAGTTCTCTGCCAACGCTCTGGGCACCGCCTCAAACGCCTCAGCAAATTTCTTAATGGCATACTGCTCCAGACCAGGACACGACTAGAGAGAGAGGGGAGGAGGCAAACTTCTTAATGGCATACTGCTCCAGACCAGGACACGACTAGAGAGAGAGGAGGAGGAGGGTGGGGTCAGGCAGAGTTGTTAATGACACACTGCTCCAAGACCGGAAACGACTAGAGAGGGAGTCATACTAGTTAAGTGTTTTTAAAACGACACATTCGTTAACACACACACGTCCGTGTTCCGTACCTCTCCGTATGACGTGATCTGTCTAGCCAGTTCGATCTCTGTAGCTCCGGCACCTGGCACCAGCCTCTTGTCTCGGACCAGAACCTTGAAGGTGTTGACCCCATCGTCGATGGCTCGCTCGATATCATCCATCCGGTTGTCAGTGGATCCTCTAATCACCAGGGTGGAGATGGCACCATCTTCTTTCTCTGAGGAGGAAGAGAGGTGGAAAGAGAACGACTATGAGATGGCACCATTGCAGACTGTGGTCTATAGTTCCCCGAAACACACAGAAATGACTTCAGTTTTTTTTTTAAACGACAAGACTTTTAGTCGGGAAGTCTGTTCTCACCGTGTTTGAAGACCACCACCTGAGTGTCTCCGACCTCGTCCAGGTAGACACTGTCACAGTGACCCATCTCCTCTGGAGTGGGAGGGGTCTGGGGGGGGGACGGGGACATAGGAATGGTCAGTTTCAGTTTCGACTTGGAAGAAGCACAACTTACGTTCATTTATTTTTACCGTGTCGATTGTCTGGGGCCAAGTTAACCTCCCCCTTTTCATGTTAGAAAGTCAGGACCATCACGCGTTTAGGGAAAGAGGATTATTCAGTATTTTAATAATAGATTATTTTGGACATGTATTAAAACAAGTTTGACCAATTCCAGTCCCCTTGCTTACGGGTCCTCCACAGGATCATTTTTATGATGGACCGAAAGGCTCAGGTCTGATGACACATTTCATATATATTTTTTTTAAACTAATATGAATTCCCTAAACACACGATGGTCCTGACTTAACATAAAATGGGAGGTTAACAGGAACAACAAAAGGACAAAAGCGTTTTCATGTAACACATGTAACTTTGAGTCTGGAGTGGAACATTCATCTTGCGTAGATCACATAACAAGCCGACTGGGTAATTAAACCAGTCTACTGTGGGGATATGATTTTGTTTAAACATTACATGGTGAAACCAGTAAAGGTGGACAGTTCCACCCTGGGAATAACTTTAGCAGCAGCGACTGAAGGCTTTACACACCGCTGTCTGAGTTAAGAACCGTGGCGGTGCGCATTAAGGACTAATTGGGCGGCAGGTAGCCTAGCGGTTCAGAGCGCCGGGCCAGGTAGCCTAGCGGTTCAGAGCGCCGGGCCAGGTAGCCTAGCGGTTCAGAGCGCCGGGCCAGGTAGCCTAGCGGTTCAGAGCGCCGGGCCAGGTAGCCTAGCGGTTCAGAGCGCCGGGCCAGGTAGCCTAGCGGTTCAGAGCGCCGGGCCAGGTAGCCTAGCGGTTCAGAGCGCCGGGCCAGGTAGCCTAGCGGTTCAGAGCGCCGGGCCAGGTAGCCTAGCGGTTCAGAGCGCCGGGCCAGGTAGCCTAGCGGTTCAGAGCGCCGGGCCAGGTAGCCTAGCGGTTCAGAGCGCCGGGCCAGGTAGCCTAGCGGTTCAGAGCGCCGGGCCAGGTAGCCTAGCGGTTCAGAGCGCCGGGCCAGGTAGCCTAGCGGTTCAGAGCGCCGGGCCAGGTAGCCTAGCGGTTCAGAGCGCCGGGCCAGGTAGCCTAGCGGTTCAGAGCGCCGGGCCAGGTAGCCTAGCGGTTCAGAGCGCCGGGCCAGGTAGCCTAGCGGTTCAGAGCGCCGGGCCAGGTAGCCTAGCGGTTCAGAGCGCCGGGCCAGGTAGCCTAGCGGTTCAGAGCGCCGGGCCAGGTAGCCTAGCGGTTCAGAGCGCCTTTAAGTTGTTCTGGATAAGAGCATCTGCTAAACGACTCAATGTAAAATATGAAACTCCCGTCATGTCAACATGGCAGTGTCAGCGGACATTGTAGCAGTAATGTATTTATTAGGGGAAACATTTATGGAGGAATATATTTCGTAGAACATACATGATTCTGTATTAGGCTGTCATCACCTCAAGAGGTCCATTGCCTTGCACAATTAATAAAATGTACCAATACATTTCTGTGTAGTTACAGACTGGTTTTCCGACTCACACCCTTACTACTTTGTGTATCTGTGACCAACAGATGCATATCTGTATTCCCAGTCATGTGAAATCCATAGATTAGAACCTAATGAATATCATTTAAATGGACTGATTTCCTCATATGAAGGAAACAAACGATTGGGTACGAATACAGTCAACACCCACACTACCCTGTCAGTAAGGGGAACTCACCAGTCGAGGCAGGGCCACAGCGCCGACCGTCTTACACAGTCTCCTCAGATCCCATTTAGAGTTCAGCCTGCAGGAGACACGGGTTTAGTAACACAGAGAGACAGGATCCTGAAGGGACCAGCAGCTAATGTTCAGTAGTTTTAGATCAGGTGGTTCACACCACCAATAAGACCTACCAGCTACCTCATGTAACCCCTTGACTAAAACTATGAAAACCAAGTTCATCTTAACTGACGAACTAGAGCAGACTGTCTTGGAATGTTGAATTTTAGGTAGGAAGTGTCTGAAATTAAATACAGGTACGAGTGAGTGAGTGCCCCATCTCTCTCCTACCCGACGACCATGAGCTGGGACCCTACCATGAGCTGGGACCCTACCCGACGACCATGAGCTGGGACCCTACCGTGAGCTGGGACCCTACCGTGAGCTGGGACCCCACCCGACTACCGTGAGCTGGGACCCTACCGTGAGCTGGGACCCTACCGTGAGCTGGGACCCTACCGTGAGCTGGGACCCTACCGTGAGCTGGGACCCCACCGTGAGCTGGGACCCTACCATGAGCTGGGACCCTACCATGAGCTGGGACCCTACCATGAGCTGGGACCCTGAGCTGGGACCCTACCATGAGCTGGGACCACCATGAGCTGGGACCCCACCATGAGCTGGGACCCTACCATGAGCTGGGACCCCACCATGAGCTGGGACCCTACCATGAGCTGGGACCCTACCATGAGCTGGGACCCTACCATGAGCTGGGACCCTACCATGAGCTGGGACCCTACCATGAGCTGGGACCCTACCATGAGCTGGGACCCTACCATGAGCTGGGACCCTACCATGAGCTGGGACCCTACCATGAGCTGGGACCCTACCATGAGCTGGGACCCCACCTGATGACCATGAGCTGGGACCCCACCTGACGACCATGAGCTGGGACCCCACCTGACGACCATGAGCTGGGACCCTACCATGAGCTGGGACCCTACCATGAGCTGGGACCCCACCTGACGACCATGAGCTGGGACCCCACCTGACGACCATGAGCTGGGACCCCACCTGACGACCATGAGCTGGGACCCCACCTGACGACCATGAGCTGGGACCCCACCTGACGACCATGAGCTGGGACCCCACCTGACGACCATGAGCTGGGACCCCACCTGACGACCATGAGCTGGGACCCCACCTGACGACCATGAGCTGGGACCCCACCTGACGACCATGAGCTGGGACCCCACCTGACGACCATGAGCTGGGACCCCACCTGACGACCATGAGCTGGGACCCCACCTGACGACCATGAGCTGGGACCCCACCTGACGACCATGAGCTGGGACCCCACCTGACGACCATGAGCTGGGACCCTACCTGACCCATGAGCTGGGACCCCACCCATGAGCTGGGACCCTACCTGATGAGCTGGGACCCCACCTGACGACCATGAGCTGGGACCCCACCTGAGCTGGGACCACCGAGCTGAGCTGGGACCCCACCTGACGACCATGAGCTGGGACCCCACCTGACGACCATGAGCTGGGACCCTACCATGAGCTGGGACCCCACCTGACGACCATGAGCTGGGACCCTACCTGACGACCATGAGCTGGGACCCTACCTGACGACCATGAGCTGGGACCCTACCATGAGCTGGGACCCTACCTGACGACCATGAGCTGGGACCCTACCTGACGACCATGAGCTGGGACCCTACCTGACGACCGTGACCTGGGACCCTACCATGAGCTGGGACCCTACCTGACGACCGTGACCTGGGACCCTACCATGAGCTGGGACCCTACCTGACGACCGTGACCTGGGACCCCACCATGAGCTGGGACCCTACCTGACGACCGTGACCTGGGACCCCACCATGAGCTGGGACCCTACCTGACGACCGTGACCTGGGACCCCACCATGAGCTGGGACCCTACCTGACGACCATGAGCTGGGACCCTACCTGATGAGCTGGGACCCCACCTGTGACCATGAGCTGGGACCCTACCTGACGACCATGAGCTGGGACCCTACCTGACGACCATGAGCTGGGACCCTACCATGAGCTGGGACCCTACCTGACGACCATGAGCTGGTACTTGTTGGCGTAGTGCAGCGCCATATCCGCCACTTTGCCACCGGTCACCACTACGTTGGCGCCTGCCTCAGCGATGGACTTGACTTGGGCTTCCATCATATCCTCCTCTCCCTTACTGAAGTTAAGGAGCTCCTCCGCATTGTTAATCAACACTGTACCCTGCAGAGGAAGGGAGAGAGGGAAGGAAGGAGGGAGGGACAACATCATCATTAATCAACACTGTACCCTGCAGAGGGAGGGAGAGAGGGAAGGAAGGAGGGAGGGACAACATCATCATTAATCAACACTGTACCCTGCAGAAGGAAGGAAAGAGGGAGCCAGGGTGAGGAAGGGAGGGAGCCAGGGTGAGGAAGGGAGGGAGCCAGGGTGAGGAAGGGAGGGAGCCAGGGTGAGGAAGGGAGGGAGCCAGGGTGAGGAAGGGAGGGAGCCAGGGTGAGGAAGGGAGGGAGCCAGGGTGAGGAAGGGAGGGAGCCAGGGTGAGGGGGAGGGAGCCGGGGTGAGGAAGGGAGGGAGCCGGGGTGAGGAAGGGAGGGAGCCAGGGTGAGGAAGGGAGGGAGCCAGGGTGAGGAAGGGAGGGAGCCAGGGTGAGGAAGGGAGGGAGCCAGGGTGAGGAAGGGAGGGAGCCAGGGTGAGGAAGGGAGGGAGCCAGGGTGAGGAAGGGAGGGAGCCAGGGTGAGGAAGGGAGGGAGCCAGGGTGAGGGGGAGGGAGCCAGGGTGAGGGGGGGAGCCAGGGTGAGGGGGAGGGAGGAAGAGGGAGCCAGGGTGAGGAAGGGAGGGAGCCAGGGTGAGGGGGAGGGAGGGGTGAGGGAGCCAGGGTGAGGAAGGGAGGGAGCCAGGGTGAGGGGGAGGGAGGGAGGGAGCCAGGGGTGAGGAAGGGAGGGAGCCAGGGTGAGGAAGGGAGGGAGCCAGGGTGAGGAGGGAGGGAGGGAAGGGAGCCAGGGTGAGGGAGGGGGTGAGGAGCCAGGGTGAGGAAGGGAGGGAGCCAGGGTGAGGAAGGGAGGGAGCCAGGGTGAGGAAGGGAGGCCAGGGTGAGCCAGGGTGAGGAGGGAGGGAGGGAGCCAGGGTGAGGAAGGGAGGGAGCCAGGGTGAGGAAGGGAGGGAGCCAGGGTGAGGAAGGGAGGGAGCCAGGGTGAGGAAGGGAGGGCCAGCCAGGGTGAGGAAGGGAGGGAGCCAGGGTGAGGAAGGGAGGGAGCCAGGGTGAGGAAGGGAGGGAGCCAGGGTGAGGAAGGGAGGGAGCCAGGGTGAGGAAGGGAGGGAGCCAGGGTGAGGAAGGGAGGGAGCCAGGGTGAGGAAGGGAGGGAGCCAGGGTGAGGAAGGGAGGGAGCCAGGGTGAGGAAGGGAGGGAGCCAGGGTGAGGAAGGGAGGGAGCCAGGGTGAGGAAGGGAGGGAGCCAGGGTGAGGAAGGGAGGGAGCCAGGGTGAGGAAGGGAGGGAGCCAGGGGGAGAAAGGGAGTCAGAGGGGTAACATTTATTTCCATCCTACCTTGGTTTCTGTGACCATGCAGTCGAAGGGGCAGGAGAAGACTGCGATCTTGGCGTCTTTAATTGACGTGACATCTCCTTCCGTCTCCTTCTTGAACACCATCCCATGGAGCACCGAGGACGAAGTCAGTCCACAACCCTGCAGACACACCAGAGAGCAGTGTAACAGATCCCCCCAACCAGTAATATCTTGCTGTGTTTTGTAAACGCACATCTAAAATACCATTGTAATTCACCAATGGGCATTCCATCATCAGACAACGCTCTCTGACTGATGTCTGGCTTCCTGTTCTCTGGTAAAAATCCAAGAATCACTACAAGCAAAACATAATTACCAATGCAATCGTTTTTGCACTTAAGTCATCGGATTTTTAAAAAATAAGCTTTTTTCCCCCTGCTGAATGTGTTGCACTAATGTAGGGGCGGCAGGGTAGCCTAGTGGTTAGAGCGTTGGACTAGTAACCGAAAGGTTGCAAGTTCGAATCCCCGAGCTGACAAGGTACAAATCTGTCGTTCTGCCCCTGAACGGTCTGTTCCTAGGCAGTCATTGAAAGTAATAATCTATTCTTAACCGACTTGCCTAGTTAAATAAAGGTAAAATAAAAAAAATATAAAAATTAAATTAAAGAACTCGAGCGGCACCTCCTTGATCGCTCCACTGAAGCAGCAGCAACAAAAAAACACTTCACTATAAAATGCTGCTGGAAATGGTTTAGAATGGCAGATTTTTATCTATTTATGTGTCTGCATTTACAAAATTCAGATTTCAAGCTTGACACAAGACAGATTAGACCAATCAAATAAATATAAAAAATGTAAAATGCAGATGGGACAAAAGCAACACAAGGCAGACAGACTGTTCTGTAGCAGTGTAATCAAGGACACTCACCAGGATCTTGCAAACTCTGACGTTGTCCACACTGAAGTTACCAGACTCGGGGAAGATGGAGACTAGAACGACAAAAATTACCACAACAATAAAACTCAACATCCTATTTATTTGATTCATTGGCTGTGCCTAAAAACTCCACTGGCCAATAAATATCCTTTTCTTCATTCCTATCAAAGCCAATTGCAATGATGCAAACTGGTTTAGGCCTGGGGGGGTTGTACAGAAACACAAAATAAATTCTGTAAAGTGATAGAAAAAAATGCCCATTTTCAGTGTGCTGCACAAATAAACTTTCTGATATTCTCACCTCTACAACACACATCCGTGGTAAGTCAAATTCAAGGTCTTTCAAGTACTTTTTCCGAGCACTAATATTTATGTTCAAGGCCCATCAATGTGTAAATAGTTCAGATCGTGCAGTTCTTTCTAGTCGCCACCAGATGGCAGTATATCAACCGCAACCTCACTAGGAGGGAAAAAGCAGCAATTCATCACTTTTTTTTTACAAAGTTCAACTCAATAATAAGTTGTTTCACTAGTTCTTTACTACATTACATGAATGGTAACTTTAGTCAGTACCGATGTTTTCATTTGAGTAGTGAGGAGCAGAGTTTTGGGACAACAGCTACTGGTGAACACACACATTTCCTAGTCACATGGCTACACAATTCCAGCTTAATGACTGTTTTTAATTGGGCATTTGGGCATCTACTACTTAATGGCTACGAAAAAGCTTATTGCTTCCAACTGGCAGGTTTAGTTAGTGTCGCCTGCAGAGAGAAGGGGAGGAAAAACAGAACATAAACAAACGGTCACCAGAACCGGGCTCCGGAGTGCCGCAGCGGCCTAAGGCACTGCTAGAGGAGTCACTACAGACCCTGGTTCGATTCCGGGCTGCAACACAGCCGGCCGTGATTATGAGTCCCATAGGGCGGCGCATAATTGGCCCAGTATCGTCCGCTGTTCGGGTTCGAACGGGAGAGGATGACAACCAAAAATATTTTGGCCCTCGAGGACCGACGTTGACCAACCCTGCTGTAGGCTAAATCCTAAATAAATCTTCATTGATAAATTATCTTCTAATTTGTCCATAGCGGTGTTTGAATACTTATATTAAGTGACGTGAATTGAGTATATAATATGCTTATTGGTCATATTATGGATAGTTAGTACGCCAAAATGTCGTATTAAATTCGCCAAAATACGAGGACACTATTTCTGTACTTTTATGGCCCATAATGCAATTATTCCGAAAATGGGCGTGGCTTCGCAACATTTTCAGATTTGAAGACGAGAGCAAATCAAAAATTAACGACAAATGTTAAGCAATGTAATTGTTAAGAGCCAATTTGGACATATTTGTATAAAAGACTGAACATACAGAGCTCCATGTATATTTGTGTAAATATATTAAATATTAATGTAAATTATGAAATATTAGGTACGTACCTTTATGATTTATATTTACCTGATTGAGATATATTCATTTGTTGTTAGTGTAACTCAGTTTTTGGCCCCCCCTCTTGCCTGTTCACTGTATTGTGGTAAGTGTTAGGATAAAGGCAGGAAGTTGGGCCTTCGGGGGAGGAGTCCTTGCTAGATGCGGGAGCGGTATAGTTTGACCATACAGACATACAGGTCATAATATGTATTTTCCATATCAAGTATTCTATGCTTTAAGATGACTGGAGAATCATTTATTTGTTAGATATAAGAAGAATAAACATTTTTGTTGCACCATATCCCTGGATGTCATTGAATGTTTGGCCGTTTGGAAACCTTGAGTGTGGACTGTATGCGTACCAAACAACCCCGCTTCAGGCTTGGGCAGTGGCCTTGGTAAAGACTAAAGGAAGCCACTACAACACCGCTTCAGGCTTGGGCAGTGGCCTTGGTAAAGACTAAAGGAAGCCACTACAGTAATAAATGACATTTCAAATAAGTAACACGTCATGTTGGCTGATAGCGTAGCTAACAAATTATCCTTACGAACCTTGTAGCATATCATTACAGCAGTGTGTAACCGGTATGTTAGCTAGCTACCTCGATAGTTGGCTACTTATACATCAAACTTGCCAGTGTGTATGTCGCTATGTAACTAACTACCCAACGTTTATTGACTTGACTATTCACGCCATTCATAGCTTAGTGGTATTGCCGCTGTGCGTTTCAATGGGCATTGTTAATTCAGGCCATCTACTCCCGATTTCAGAGATCTCTCAGGCACCGTTGAAAATGCCGGCAAAATAAGTTACCAGCAGCACAGTTACCAACGCTCTGGATAACCAGCTCTGCTAGGGAGAATAAAATTATCAGAGTGAGGTTCTCTTATTTGTGTCAGGATGCAGTTAGACAGTTCGCTTGGGTGCTGGACTGCTGCTGATTGGTCGGATGAACTCTACTCCGCAGCCAGAGCGTCCAGTGTGCGCTCCGAAACACTCCCAAAGCCAAAAGCTCGGAACTTACAAACTCTCTGAACGCGCTGAGAGCAAAAAGCTCTGAATTTACGAACGGACAAATCTGACAACTCTGGCACTGCAGACTGAATTTACGAACACACCGGAAATTGTTAAATGTTTAGCTAGTCATTTGTTATGCTAACTAGCTAGCAAGAGGTTGCATAGCAACAGCATCAACTTCCTGTAGACAGGCGAAGAGCTAGTACTCAACTGAAAGGAAACTTAGTTTACAGTGTACTAAAATTAACTAATAGTATATACTACAGTATGTTAGTATGAGTATGTAGTATACAGTATGTTAGTATATACTCATTAAGTATGTAGTATACATTATGTTAGTATGGGTACTCATCAAGTATGTAGTATACAGTATGTTAGAATGGGTACTCATTAAGTATGTAGTATCCAGTATGTTAGAATGGGTACTCATTAAGTATGTAGTATCCAGTATGTTAGAATATCATTAAGTATGTAGTATGTTAGAATGGGTACTCATTAAGTATGTAGTATCCAGTATGTTAGAATGGGTAGAATGTAGTATCCAGTATGTTAGAATGGGTACTCATTAAGTAGGTAGTATACAGTATGTTAGTCTCAGTATGTTAGATGTTATGGGTACTCATTATGTAGGTAGTATAGTATGTTAGTATGTTATTATGTAGAATAGTATACAGTATGTTAGTATGGGTACTCATTAAGTATGTAGTATCCAGTATGTTAGAATGGGTACTCATTAAGTATGTAGTATCCAGTATGTTAGAATGGGTACTCATTAAGTATGTAGTATCCAGTATGTTAGAATGGGTACTCATTAAGTAGGTAGTATACAGTATGTTAGTATGGGTACTCATTAAGTAGGTAGTATACAGTATGTTAGTATGGGTACTCATTATGTAGGTAGTATACAGTATGTTAGTATGGGTACTCATTAAGTATGTAGTATCCAGTATGTTAGAATGGGTACTCATTAAGTATGTAGTATACAGTATGTTAGTATGGGTATTCGAACACAGCTCATGTCTCTTACCGCAGGCCTGAGCGATGAGGTTGGCCAGGAAGTCTTCGTTGCCATACTGTTTAGACATGACGGCCGGGCGGATCATAGCGGTCGCCTCCTCTACGTCGTGAAGGTTCTTGGCCGAAGCGCACACGCACTCTGGGAGGAGCTCCAGACTCTTCTTCATCGCCAGCTCATAGCCCTCAATCACCTGGGAGACACACACACACAGGGTTGTGTGTCAGGGAAGTCCTTGTCAAACAGGTACATACAGACACATCATAGACAGGCGCTTGTCCACTTGTCCTGAACTTTGCCGTTTTCGTTGCGTGTCCCTATGGGTCAGCGTGTGGTGCTACGGGATTCAGGATTATTTGACAAAAGCAACGTAGCGTAAATAATACAGAACAAACCTTTTTAAAAGAGAGAGAACCCCCTTTGATCTGTTTGACAGGAGGTTAGATTTATATTTTGTTTTAACATTATTGCAACAAATGATAGAATACTGTTTTGAAATAAACAATAATTGCAGAATACTTCTTAAGGTATTATTATTATATAGTATGCTGGGGGCATGTGATGTCATCGCATCACTATAAGCCCCCACACTCCGCATTTAATTCTAAATTGCTTACCGCTTGCAAAAATCTTTTTGTTGTTGTTGTTGCAGAACATGGATTGCCCTGCCTTTCAAGAAAGCCTGAATTACTACACCTTGCTTCTCTGATTGGCTGGAAAGTTAAACCAACCAATTAAAAAACAACGATCTACCGGAGTGTAAGTCTCACCCCATGGCACAGATCGTGGCGATACGTTGGCACATGAGATTGACTGGCCAATAGTAGTTCGTTATTCAATCCCATCCACGTAGGATTTCACAGGCTACCTGAGACATGAAACCGCTAGGTGGGAGGGATACATACTGTTGGCAATTTATGAATATGCAAATGGCAATGGTTTAAATGGGCAATGGAAACACTTCAACCACTATATTTGTATTGGACACTAGTTTTTTTGTGTGTGCTAAAAATAGTGTTATTTTTATATATTATATATTATATTTTAGAGGTTTGACGTCATTATGTCCAGCTGTTTTTAATCAACACAAGATATTTAAATGGAAAACGCACCCTAGTAGGCAATCGTCACCTCTATTTTCTATACAAACTTCGTAATGAAAATGGAAACACAGCTCGTGCGTACCTCTGACACAGAAAGGCCCATGCGCAGCAGCTCCTCAGCCAGCTCCAGCAGTGCTCCAGCGAACACCAGGACAAAGTTGGTCCCGTCCCCCACCTCCTGCTCCTGCATGTGGGACGCCATCACGACCATCTTGGCTGCTGGGTGCTGCACCTGGAGGAAGAACCACACACAGGGAAAGGTTACATTACGAAGCCCGGCGACCGGGTTACGAAGCCCGGCGACCGGGTTACGAAGCCCGGCGACCGGGTTACGAAGCCCGGCGACCGGGTTACGAAGCCCGGCGACCGGGTTACGAAGCCCGGCGACCATTGTCTTATGAAGGTTTATGACCATTCCTGGAGTCTTCATCGAACCCCAGTCCATAAGAACTACTGGTTGAGCAGACTGTCTCACCTCCAGCTCTCTGAGGATGGTAGCAGCGTCGTTGGTCACAAACAGCTTCTCCAGGTGGTTGATCACCATCTTGTTCATGCCTGAAGATTAAACAGGAAAAAGACCAAGAAAACAATCTCTCATTTAGGACAGAGTCAGACAGACACAGATATAGATGTTGTCCACCCACACCAGACGCGATCAGGACACGCAGGTTGAAAATATCCAAACAAACTCTGAACCAACTATATTAAATTATTAATTATTATTTTGGGGACAGGTCGAAACACATTAAACATTCACGTCCATTTAGCTAGCTAGCTTGCTTTTGCTAGCTCATTTGTCCTGGGATACAAATTCTGTCTTCTTTGGACTTTATATGGTGGTTACCAACTTTAAGGTGAATTACCACCACCAACTGGACTGGAGTGTGGACCTCAGTTCATCTTTCAATCACCCACTTGGGCATATGCTCCTAAAAACCAATGAGGAGATGGGAGAGGCGGGACTTGGAAAGCGCCAAGAGCCCCCTCAAAAAATAGAACAAAGTTGTATTTTAGCGCCACTCAGATGATCCTTTGACACGTGCGAACGGTTTGGATGACGTGATGGAATAACACGTGCACATTTATTTATTTGCAACGCTCGCGCACGCAATGTGAGCGCCGTGGTCGACATGTTAGGATGTGTGTGGTCTAACATAAACGAGAAAGGACAGGCGATCAGAGAGACAGACAGATCTCACCGTTGGGTCCATATGCAGTGCGTGTAGTCTGAGCCAGCTCCTTACAGGCCTGAATGTTCCTGAACACGGCTTCTTCCAGACCAGAGTAGTGCTGGGGGATGACCAAGCAGAAACACAAAACAGTAGTCAGTACATTTTCCTCCTCACTCGTACACACATTTAAAAAATCCCATTAGTTTTACATGACTTCCCATGCCCAGTAAGAAAAAAAGCACGAAACATTTGTACACTCACTGCTGTAAGTGGCTCTGGATAACAGCCGACTTAAATGACTCATGTAATGTAAAACGCTTACGCTACGATACAAAATACACAGTACAGAAAATAACGTATTTCCAAAACAAGGACAGTGAAAGACAGGATTTGATTGAACAACAAACATTTGTACAAGTTGTGCATATTAGCTAGCTAACCATTTCCCATTGAGGATTTAGCTTTCCAGTGAAACAATACGAGGCAAAAAAAAACTGTATATATTGATGTCTGAAATAGACGTTTCTGATTGTTAGTTCATTATTATATATTATTATTATCCATGTAAAAACCAGTTGACTCACTAATGAGTGTAAAACCGCAGTTCTTATTAGGCATTAATCTGACCCGTAGCGCTGCTAATCTGTGATGCTTGACAGATTTATTTTCATATCTACATTTTATTGACCTGTATTTTAAAGTAAGCCAGAAGATACTAACCTTCTTTTTTTTTTACAAGTATTTAACTAGGCCAGAAGGTACCAACCATACCCTTAAACGTGTTTACACTGCGACGCAATGGGGTCTGAACGCAAATCACGGATACATTAAGACACTGCGCAGCATGCCGCAATACGGGTCGGGAAAACGTACCGATATGTCCTCCAAATTATATCTTTATCCACACTGCTCCATCGAGACGATTGAAATGCTGCATGTTTCCCGGAAAACGGACCCCTTTTTCGTCATTCTAACATCTCCTAAATGGCCTGGGTGGAGATGCAAAGGGTCGTTTTCAGGAGGGGGGGAGCAGCATTTCAATCTTCTCGATGTACCAGTGTGACTAATGGTCCCATTTGGAGTACAGTGGCACATCCCTTCACTGCATCTTCAATGTAATCATGAACCCAGTGCAGCTCAGTGTCGGTAGGAGGGTCGGTATCTTCTGGAAACTAACTAATCCCCTTCACTAACAAGGAGCAGGGAGGCTATTAATGTTAGCTGGCTGAGGAGGTTATTGTAGGGGCAACTAATAAGTATAGCTAAAACCCACCTACAATTTTTCTTGAACCTTAACTGCTAACATTTTGCCTAACCTTAAATTAAGACAAATATTATTTTGTGTTTGCAAACATTTTTTAGGATAACCAGATTTGTGGTAACCACTTTAGTCCTCATCTTAGCTCACTACGCAGTGACACTTAAAGTCGACAATATCCGAACTACCCTTTCTTATTATTATTGGTTTCATTTAAAAAATATATATATAAAAATGTTTTAAGAAGACAGACGAGTATGAAGTTGGTTAATCTTTGTATGAATGAATGACAGCCCGCATGGGACGCTAGTTAGCTATTAGCACATCATAGCAACCAACCGCATGTTAGCAATGCGTGAAAACGCGTTTTTATCCACTTAAGAAAACACTTTCCACGACAACAATTACAACTGAGACATTTTAAACCATTTCCAAAAAATAGCAACATGAAAAAAAGTACCTCAGTACCGAGGTTTGATACAACAACAAAAAAACACACACAAAAACAGGGAGGGAAAATATTTCACGGCCTTGCGGCTTTCTAGAAGTCTCCACATGACTTGACACAGTGCGTACCTGCACTTCCCCGGTCACACTACCACTCTTTTGCTTTTAGGTTTAATTTTAACATTTATTTAATCTTACCTTTGCGCCATCCTTCAACATTTGGGCGAAGCCCGGTGCTTTCGGTACATGCATAGCCATTTTTAATGTTGTTTTTGCAACCTCTGTAACCAAGATGTGTTAGCGGCAGCGTGGAACTCGGCAGTTGCACAAAGCCAGAAGAGAGATCCGGAAGTGCTCCGTCGAAAAAGGCGTCCACAACTACGGAGGGATGCACAGGACATACATTACATTTGGCGTTTTCGAATTTAAAAAGTGTATCCAGTGAACTCAACATGGGGGGGGGGGAACACACTGCCCTCTGACTCTCATTGTTAATACAGACAAGACATACTTGTTAACAACTACTGTTTTATGGACACAATCTGTAGTTTTCCAGTAAGCTAATTTTACATTTCTTTTTAAACTATGGATGGACGGATGAGTCAAAATCAAATCAAAGAGTGAGAGAGAGAGAGAGAGAGAGAGAGAGAGAGAGAGAGAGAGAGAGAGAGAGAGAGAGAGAGAGAGAGAGAGAGAGAGAGAGAGAGAGAAACATTCACCAAGTCCAAACTACCAGGTGTGAAACAGGGAAGGGACTCAGGGGGTATGGTAATTTGGTATACACGCAGTGTGTGTGTCTATTTTCTGTCCCTAAGCATTTAGAACTAGTGGAGCGTCATTCTGAGCGACTGCCTCATTGCCAAGCTATTGCAGCTCCAACAGTCCTTCCTGCCGCCCAGCCTGCGGAGTGGTCATGTCACTCAAACCCGACCAGACGGCGCAATGGACATTGTTACAGGCTAAAGGCCATCAGACACGTTTAATTGGTGGTCGGGGTGCAGCACACTTCCCTTTTCTGTTGCTGCCGCGTGGAACCACTCTCTCTGTCTCTCTCTCGTCTGTCTCTCTCTCTCTCTCTCTCTCTCTCTCTCTCTCTCTCTCTCTCTCTCTCTCTCTCTCTCTCTCTCTCTCTCTCTCAGTCTCTCTCTCTCTCTTGTGTGCTGTCTCCCTCTCTCTCTCTCTCTCTGTCTCTCTCTCTCTCTCTCTCTCTCTCTCTCTCTCTCTCTCTCTCTCTCTCTCTCTCTCTCTCTCTCTCTCTCTCTCTCTCTCTCTCTCGTGTGCTGTCTACCTCTCTCTCATATGCTCTCTCTCTCTCTCTCCCTCTTGTGTGCTGTCTTCCCCTCTGTCTCTCTCTCCTCTCTCTCCCTCTCTCCCTCTCTCTCTCTCTCTCTTTCTCTCTCTCTCGTGTGCTGTCTCCCTCTGTCTCTCTCGTGTGGTCTCTCCCTCTCTCTCTCTCTCTCTCTCTCTCTCTCTCTCTCTCTCTCTCTCTCTCTCTCTCTCTCTCGTGTCTCTCTCTCTCGTGTCTCTCTCTCTCTCTCGTCTCTCTCTCTCGTGTGGTCTCTCTCTCTCTCTCTCTCTCTCTCTCTCTCTCTCTCTCTCTCTCTCTCTCTCTCTCTCTCTCTCTCTCTCTCTCTCTCTCTCTCTCTCTCTCTCTCTCTCTCGTGTGATGTCTGTCTCCACACAGTGTCTAAAGAGGAGTGCTCTAAGTCTGTGTGTCTGCGGCTCCAGGATCAACTGTGTGGATTTGATACGGACTGACTGACAGCTCTGTCACACACAGTCAGGCCAGTGGACGATAAGAGAAACCAGGGCTCGACTCCACAGTCTTTGGGTTTAGAGAGACTGTTGAAGAGGTTGAAGGGGTCAACTGCTGGGGGAGTGTTCAATTGGGACAGTGCTTTGTGTATCCAGCCCATCTCTAACAGGACGTGCTGGACAGCAGAGGAGTCTTCATGACACTGAACGGGGAAGGGGGGGGAACCAAAACAAAAGGAATAAAAGTCCAACTCCGTGGGGAGGTCTCTCTTTATACCTCAGAATTTCCTAGGTCCGGTTCGGGCTGTCTGGTAAGTAAGGCTGTTGTTGGTTTTAGTGTCACACCGTGTGTAAATGGCAGACCACCAGGGTGGCTTGGGGTGAAACACTCCCCTCCTCTTGTAATTTTCACAGAAACCACTTTATGTCATCAGCATTTATTTGAACACTTTCCCTGGATACCAACTAGTCTCAACTGAACATACTTTTTTTAACGTTTCTGTTTTTATTGAAAAACAAACAAAAATAAACATATTCTGCCCACTCATTTCCCTTAATGATGTGTTAGACTAAAGAGAGCCAGTTTCCACATATCTAAATATTACCAAACATAGCTTTTTTTCTGTCTTGGGGCATTTTGGGCGGCAGGGTAGCCTAGTGGTTTAGAGCGTTGGACTAGTTATCGGAAGGTTGCAAGTTCAAATCCCTGAGCTGACAAGGTACAAATCTGTCATTCTGCCCCTGAACAGGCAGTTTGTTCTTAACTGACTTGCCTGGTTAAATAAAGGTACAATAAAGGTACAATAAAGGTACATAAAGGTACATTTCCCACCCAAGTTACCAGTGATATTTATTTGGACTATTTCTGAGGCCTTTATGTGTTGTATAACATTCCTGCATGCTTATTGTGTCACCATTATATAGGTGCACCCAGGGTCTGGGGTTTATCCTGCAGCTAGAGGGAGCTAGAGGGAGCTAGAGGGAGCTGGGGAGGGAGCAAGAGGGAACTCGAGGGAGCTGGGGAGGGAGCAAGAGGGAGCAAGAGGGAGCTAGAGGGAGCTGGGGAGGGAGCAAGAGGGAACTAGAGGGAGCTGGGGGGAGCAAGAGGGAACTAGAGGGAACTAGAGGGAGCTAGTGGGAGCTGGGAGGGAGCTGGGGAGGGAGCTAGAGGGAACTAGTGGGAGCTGGGAGGGAGTTAGAGGGAGTTAGAGGGAGCTAGAGGGATCTAGAGGGAACTAGAGGGAGCTGGGGAGGGAGCAAGAGGGAACTAGAGGGAGCTGGGGGGAGCAAGAGGGAACTAGAGGGAACTAGAGGGAGCTGGGAGGGAGCTAGAGGGAGCTGGGGAGGGAGCTAGAGGGAACTAGTGGGAGCTGGGAGGGAGTTAGAGGGAGTTAGAGGGAGCTAGAGGGAACTAGAGGGAGATGGGGAGGGAGCAAGAGGGAGCTGGGAGGGAGCTAGAGGGAACTAGAGGGAACTAGAGGGAGCTGGGGAGGGAGTTAGAGGGAGTTAGAGGGAGCTAGAGGGAACTAGAGGGAGCTGGGGAGGGAGCAAGAGGGAGCTGGGAGGGAGCTGGGAAGGAGCTAGAGGGAGCTGGGAGGGTGAAAATACTTGGGTTCCTCAAGGTTTCTTTGGGGAAGGGTGGTGGTTCTATGTGGAACATTAATGACTCAATGAACCCTCTGAGCTCTTCAATGGTTCTTTACAGTTAACAAGATTGGTTCTTTACAGTTCACAAGATTGGTTCTTTACAGTTTACAAGATTGGTTCTTTACAGTTCACAAGATTGGTTCTTTACAGTTTACAAGATTGGTTCTTTACAGTTCACAAGATGGTTCTTTACAGTTCACAAGATGGTTCTTAACAGCAGAGAGAGAGAGGTTAAAGGGGTTCTAACAGCAGATAGATAGAGAGGTTAAAGGGGTTCTAACAGCAGATAGAGAGGTTAAATGGGTTCTAACAGCAGATAGAGAGGTTAAAGGGGTTCTAACAGCTGATAGACAGGTTAAATGGGTTCTAACAGCAGATAGATAGAGAGGTTAAAGGAGTTATAACAGCAGATAGAGAGGTTAAATGGGTTCTAACAGCAGATAGAGAGGTTAAAGGGGTTCTAACAGCTGATAGACAGGTTAAATGGGTTCTAACAGCAGATAGATAGAGAGGTTAAAGGGGTTCTAACAGCAGATAGAGAGGTTAAAGGGGTTCTAACAGCAGACAGATAGAGAGGTTAAAGGGGTTCTAACAGCAGATAGAGAGGTTAAAGGGGTTCTAACAGCAGATAGAGAGGTTAAAGGGGTTCTAACAGCAGATAGAAAGGTTAAAGGGGTTCGAACAGCAGATAGAGAGGTTAAAGGGGTTCTAACAGCAGACAGATAGAGAGGTTAAAGGTGTTATAACAGCAGATAGAAAGGTTAAAGGGGTTCTAACAGCAGATAGAGAGATAAAAAGAGGTTCTAACAGCAGATAGAGAGACAGGTTAAAGGGGTTCTAACAGCAGGTAGACAGGTTAAAGGGGTTATAACAGCAGAGAGAGAGGTTAAAGAGGTTCTAACAGCAGATACAGAGGTTAAATGGGTTCTAAGAGCAGATAGGGAGCTTAAAGGGGTTCTAACAGCAGATAGAGAGGTTAAAGGGGTTCTAACAGCTGATACAGAGGTTAAATGGGTTCTAACAGCAGATACATATGTTAAATGGGTTCAAACAGCAGATAGAGAGGTTAAAGGGGTTCTAACAGCAGATACAGAGGTTAAAGGGGTTCTAACAGCAGATAAGAGAAAGAACAGCAGATACTAACAGCAGAACGAGAGACAGGTTAAAGGGGTTCTAACAGCAGAAAGAGAGACAGGTTAAAGGGGTTCTAACAGCAGATAGACAGGTTAAAGGGGTTCTAACAGCAGATTAAAGGGGTTCTAGAGATAGTTAAAGGGCAGATTCTAACAGCAGATAGAGAGGTTAAAGGGGTTCTAACAGCAGATAGGTTGGGATTAAAGGGGTTCTAACAGCAGATTAAAGGGGTTCTAACAGCAGGTTTAAAGGGGTTCTAACAGCAGATAAAGGGGTTCTAGAGGTTAAAGGGGTTCTAACAGCAGATAGAGAGGTTAAAGGGGTTCTAACAGCAGATAGAGAGGTTAAAGGGGTTCTAACAGCATACAGAGAGAAAGGTTAAAGGGGTTCTAACAGCTGATACAGAGGTTAAATGGGTTCTAACAGCAGATACAGATGTTAAATGGGTTCAAACAGCAGATAGAGAGGTTAAAGGGGTTCTAACAGCAGATACAGAGGTTAAAGGGGTTCTAACAGCAGAAAGAGAGACAGGTTAAAGGGGTTCTAACAGCAGAAAGAGAGACAGGTTAAAGGGGTTCTAACAGCAGATACAGAGGTTAAAGGGGTTCTAACAGCAGATAGAGAGGTTAAAGGGGTTCTAACAGCAGATGGTTGGGATTAAAGGGGTTCCAACAGCAGATATAGAGGTTAAAGGGGTTCTAACAGCAGATAGAGAGGTTAAAGGGGTTCTAACAGCAGATAGAGAGGTTAAAGGGGTTCTAACAACAGATAGAGAGGTTAAAAGGGTTCTAACAGCAGACAGATAGAGAGGTTAAATGTGTTATAACAGCAGATATAGAGGTTAAAGGGGTTCTAAAAGCAGATAGATAGGTTAAAGGGGTTCTAACAGCAGATATAGAGGTTAAAGGGGTTCTAACAGCAGATAGAGAGGTTAAAGGTGTTCTAACAGCAGACAGATAGAGAGGTTAAATGTGTTATAACAGCAGATATAGAGGTTAAAGGGGTTCTAAAAGCAGATAGAGAGGTTAAAGGGGTTCTAACAGCAGATAGAGAGGTTAAAGGGGTTCTAACAGCAGATAGAGAGGTTAACGGGGTTCTAACAGCAGATAGAGAGGTTAAAGGTGTTCTAACAGCAGAACGAGAGACAGGTTAAAGGGGTTCTAACAGCAGAAAGAGAGACAGGTTAAAGGGGTTCTAACAGCAGGTAGACAGGTTAAATGGGTTCTAACAGCAGAGAGACAGGTTAAAGGGGTTCTAACAGCAGATAGAGAGGTTAAAGGGGTTCTAACAGCAGATAGAGAGGTTAAGGAGGTTCTAACAGCAGATAGAGAGGTTAAAAGGGTTCTAACAGCAGATAGAGAGGTTAAAGGGGTTCTAACAGCAGAAAGAGAGAAAGGTTAAAGGGGTTCTAACAGCAGGTAGAGAGGTTAAAGGGGTTCTAACAGCAGGTAGACAGGTTAAAGGGGTTCTAACAGCAGAAAGAGAGACAGGTTAAAGGGGTTCTAACAGCAGGTAGACAGGTTAAAGGGGTTCTAACAGCAGATAGAGAGGTTAAAGGGGTTCTAACAGCAGATAGAGAGGTTAAAGGGGTTCTAACAGCATACAGAGAGAAAGGTTAAAGGGGTTCTAACAGCAGATAGATAGAGAGGTTAAAGGGGTTCTAACAGCAGATAGAGAGGTTAAATGGGTTCAAACAGCAGATAGAGAGGTTAAAGGGGTTCTAACAGCAGATACAGAGGTTAAAGGGGTTCTAACAGCAGAAAAAGAGAGACAGATAGTTAAAGGGGTTCTAACAGCAGATAGACAGGTTAAAGGGGTTCTAACAGCAGATACAGAGGTTAAAGGGGTTCTAACAGCAGATAGAGAGGTTAAAGGGGTTCTAACAGCAGATGGTTGGGATTAAAGGGGTTCCAACAGCAGATATAGAGGTTAAAGGGGTTCTAACAGCAGATAGAGAGGTTAAAGGGGTTCTAACAGCAGATGGTCGGGATTAAAGGGGTTCTAACAGCAGATATAGAGGTTAAAGGGGTTCTAACAACAGATAGAGAGGTTAAAAGGGTTCTAACAGCAGACAGATAGAGAGGTTAAATGTGTTATAACAGCAGATATAGAGGTTAAAGGGGTTCTAAAAGCAGATAGAGAGGTTAAAGGGGTTCTAACAGCAGATAGAGAGGTTAAAGGGGTTCTAACAGCAGATAGAGAGGTTAAAGGGGTTCTAACAGCAGATAGAGAGGTTAAAGGGGTTCTAACAGCAGATAGAGAGGTTAAATGGGTTCTAACAGCAGATGGTTGGGATTAAAGGGGTTCAGATATAGAGGTTAAAGGGGTTCTAACAGCAGATAGAGAGGTTAAAGGGTTCTAACAGCAGATTTTAAAGGGGTTCTAACAGCAGATATAGAGGTTAAAGGGGTTCTAACAACAGATAGAGAGGTTAAAAGGGTTCTAACAGCAGACAGAGATGTTAAAGGTGTTCTAACAGCAGACAGATAGAGAGGTTAAATGTGTTATAACAGCAGATATAGAGGTTAAAGGGGTTAAAAGCAGATAGAGAGAAAGGGGTTCTAACAGCAGATAGAAGGTTAAAGGGGTTCTAACAGCAGAAATAACAGCAGATGAAAAGAAGCAGAAAACAGGTTAAAGGGGTTCTAACAGCAGAAAGAGACAGGTTAATTCTAACAGCCTTAAATCTAACAGGTTAACAGCAGATAGACAGGTTCTAACAAGATCACCTAACAGCAGATAGATTAAAACTAACAGCACTAACAGGAAAGAGAGAAAGGTTAAAGCTAACAGCAGGTAAAGGTTAAAGGGTTCTAACAGCAGAGACAGGTTAAAGGGGTTCTAACAGAGAAAGAGAACAGACAGGTTAAAGGGGTTCTAACAGCAGGTGACAGGTTAAAGGGGTTCTAACAGGGAAAAGGGGTTCTAACAGCAGATAAGGCAGCATACAGAGAAAGAACATACAGAGGTTAAATGGGTTCTAACAGCAGATACAGATGTTAAATGGGTTCAAACAGCAGATAGAGAGGTTAAAGGGGTTCTAACAGCAGATACAGAGGTTAAAGGGGTTCTAACAGCAGAAAGAGAGACAGGTTAAAGGGGTTCTACAGCAGAAAGAGAGACAGGTTAAAGGGGTTCTAACAGCAGATACAGAACATTCTAACAGCAGATAGATAAAGGGGTTCTAACAGCAGATGGTTGGGATTAAAGGGGTTCCACAGCAGATATAGAGGTTAAAGGGGTTCTAACAGCAGATAGAGAGGTTAAAAGGGTTCTAACAGCAGATAGATAGAGAGGTTAAATGGGTTCTAACAGCAGATAGAGAGGTTAAAGGGGTTCTAATTGCAGATAGAGAGGTTAAAGGTTAAAGGGTTCTAACAGCAGATAGACAGAAAGGTGTTCTAACAACAGACAGATAGAGAGGTTAAATGTGTTATAACAGCAGATAGAGAGGTTAAAGGGGTTCTAACAGCAGATAGAGAGGTTAAAGGGGTTCTAACAGCAGATAGAGAGGTTAAAGGGGTTCTAACAGCAGATAGAGAAAGGTTAACGGGGTTCTAACAGGTTAAATGGGTTCTAACAGCAGACAGATAGAGGTAGGTTAAATGTGTTATAACAGCAGATAGAGAGGTTAAAGGGGTTCTAACAGCAGATAGAGAGGTTAAAGGGCAGTTCTAACAGCAGATAGAGAAAGGGGTTCTAACAGCAGAAAGAGAGAAAGGTTAAAGGGGTTCTAACAGCAGATAGAGAGGTTAAAGGGGTTCTAACAGCAGATAGAGAGGTTAAAGGGTTCTAACAGCAGATAGAGAGGTTAAAGGGTTCTAACAGCAGATAGAGCAGTTAAAGGGGTTCTAACAGCAGATAGAGAGGTTAAAGGGGTTCTAACAGCAGACAGATAGAAGGTTAAAGGGGTTCTAACAGCAGATAGAGAGGTTAAAGGGGTTCTAACAGCAGATAGAGAGGTTAAAGGGGTTCTAACAGCAGATAGAGAGGTTAAAGGGGTTCTAACAGCAGATAGAGAGGTTAAAGGGGTTCTAACAGCAGACTAACAGCAGATAGAGAGGTTAAAGGGGTTCTAACAGCAGATAGAGATAGTTAAAGGGGTTCTAACAGCAGATAGAGAGGTTAAAGGTGTTCTAACAGCAGGTAGAACAGGTTAAAGGGGTTCTAACAGCAGATAGAGAGGTTAAAGGGGTTCTAACAGCAGATAGAGGTTAAAGGGGTTCTAACAGCAGATAGAGAGGTTAAAGGGTTCTAACAGCAGACAGATAGAGGGGTTAAAGGGTTCTAACAGCAGATAGAGAGGTTAAAGGGTTCTAACAGCAGATAGAGAGGTTAAAGGGGTTCTAACAGCAGATAGAGAGGTTAAAGGGGTTCTAACAGCAGATAGAGAGGTTAAAGGGGTTCTAACAGCAGATAGAGAGGTTAAAGGGGTTCTAACAGCAGATAGAGAGGTTAAAGGGGTTCTAACAGCAGATAGAGAGGTTAAAGGGGTACTAACAGCAGATAGAGGTTAAAGGGGTTCTAACAGCAGATAGAAAGGTTAAAGGGGTTCTAACAGCAGATAGAGAGGTTAAAGGGGTTCTAACAGCAGATAGAGAGGTTAAAGGGGTTCTAACAGCAGATAGAGAGGTTAAAGGGGTTCTAACAGCAGATAGAAAGGTTAAAGGGGTTCTACTAGCAGATAGAGAGGTTAAATGGGTTCTAACAGCAGACAGATAGAGAGGTTAAAGGGGTTCTAACAGCAGATAGATGTAATGTCATTTGTCTGTTGTATGAAGAGAGTCAGACCGAAATGCAGCGTGTAGGTTACTCATGACTTTAATGAAGATAAATGCGGTACATGAAATAACTGAAGAAGAAAACAACAAACGGAACTAATACAGCCTATCTGGTGACTAACACAGAGACAGGTACAATCACCCACGAAATACAACACGCACTCAGGCTGCCTAAATACGGTTCCCAATCCGAGACAACGAGAATCACCTG
>NC_060192.1:40274148-40301648 GCF_021184085.1 Oncorhynchus gorbuscha | reverse complement strand
ACACACACACACGGTGAGGTGGCCAGTGCAGTGTGTTGAAGTCAGAGTGCTGGACGGATGGCAGCTGCAGCTTCGCCATAGAAGGTTTCCTCCGTAACGCACAGACCCACTGGCCTATATTTAAATATATATTTAACACTTCCTCCTCCACTCCTCTCCTCCTCCACTCCTCTCCTCCTCCACTCCTCTCCCCCTCCACTCCTCTCCTCCTCCACTCCTCTCCCCCTCCTCCTCCATTCATCTCCCCTTCCACTCCTCTCCTCCTCCACTCCTCTCCCCCTCCACTCCTCTCCCCCTCCACTCCTCTCCCCCTCCACTCCTCTCCCCCCTCCTCCCTCTCCTCCTCCACTCCCCCCCTCCTCCTCCATTCATCTCCCCTTCCACTCCTCTCCTCCTCCACTCCTCTTCCCCTCCACTCCTCTCCCCCTCCACTCATCTCCCCCTCCACTCCTCTCCCCCTCCTCCTCCACTCATCTCCCCCTCCACTCCTCTCCCCCTCCACTCCTCTCCTCCTCCACTCATCTCCCCTCCACTCCTCTCCCCCTCCACTCCTCTCCCCCTCCACTCCTCTCCTCCTCCACTCCTCTCCTCCTCCACTCCTCTCCCCCTCCACTCCCTCTCCTCCTCCACTCCTCTCCCCCTCCACTCCTCTCCCCCTCCACTCATCTCCCCCTCCACTCCTCTCCTCCTCCACTCCTCTCCCCCTCCACTCCTCTCCTCCTCCACTCATCTCCCCCTCCACTCCTCTCCTCCTCCACTCCTCTCCTCCTCCACTCATCTCCCCCTCCACTCATCTCCTCCTCCACTCCTCTCCTCCTCCACTCCTCTCCCCCTCCACTCCTCTCCTCCTCCACTCATCTCCTCCTCCACTCCTCTCCTCCTCCACTCATCTCCTCCTCCACTCCTCTCCTCCTCCACTCATCTCCCCCTCCACTCATCTCCCCCTCCACTCCTCTCCTCCTCCACTCCTCTCCCCCTCCACTCCTCTCCTCCTCCACTCATCTCCTCCTCCACTCCTCTCCCCTTAGGGTGCCAGTTGGCACACATAGACTCTGTTGTGATTTAACACTTATTAACCAGTTGATGCTCTTTGTCTCCTTTCTTCAATCAGAGTTAAAAGATGTGGAGGAGTCAACGCCGTCTTTCCCTGATCTGGAACACAGACTGCAGGTAGGAGGGGGGAGAGGAGAGGGGAGAGGAGAGGAGCAGGAGAGGAGAGGAGGGGAGAGAGGAGAGGAGCAGGAGAGGAGAGGAGAGGAGGGGGGAGAGGAGAGGAGAGGAGGGGAGAGAGGAGAGAGGAGAGGAGAGGAGCAGGAGAGGAGAGGAGAGAGAGGAGAGGAGGGGAGAGAGGAGAGGAGAGGGGGGGGAGAGAAGGGGAGAGGAGAGGAGCAGGAGAGGAGAGGAGAGAGAGGAGAGAAGGGGGAGAGGAGAGGAGCAGGAGAGGAGAGGAAAGAGAGGAGAGGAGGGGAGAGAGGAGAGAGGAGAGGAGAGGAGCAGGAGCAGGAGAGGAGAGGAGAGAGAGGAGAGGAGGGTAGAGAGGAGAGGAGGGGAGGAGAGGAGAGGAGAGGAGAGGAGAGAGGAGAGGAGAGGAGGAGGAGCAGTGAGGAGAGGAGGGGAGGGGAGGGGGAGGGGAGAGAAGAGAGGAGGGGAGGGGGCGCAGTGAGGATAGGGGAGAGGAGGGGAGGAGAGGAGGAGCAGTGAGGAGAGGAGAGAGGAGGGGAGGGAAGGAGGAGCAGTGAGGAGAGGAGAGAGGAGAGGAGGGGAGGAGGAGCAGTGAGGAGAGGAGAGAGGAGGGGAGGGGAGGAGGAGCAGTGAGGAGAGGAGAGGAGAGGATGGGAGGGAGAGGAGAGGAGAGGAGGGAGAGGAGAGGAGAGGAGAGGAGAGGAGAGGAGAGGAGAGGAGAGGAGAGGAGAGGAGAGGGAGAGAGGAGGAGGAGGGAGGGGAGGAGGAGCAGTGAGGAGAGGAGAGGAGGGAGAGGGAGAGGAGAGAGGAGAGGAGGGGAGGGGGAGCAGTGAGGAGAGGGAGAGAGAGGAGAGGAGGGGAGAGGAGAGAGGAGAGGAGGGGAGGAGGAGCAGTGAGGAGAGGAGAGGTGAGGAGGGGAGAGGAGAGGAGGGGAGGGGGAGCAGTGAGGAGAGGGGAGAGAGGAGAGGAGAGGAGAGGAGAGGAGAGGAGAGGAGAGGAGAGGAGAGGAGAGGAGAGGAGAGGAGAGGAGAGGAGAGGAGAGGAGAGGAGCAGTAAGATAGTCCTCATATCTATTGATAGTCGGGGCTGAGAATAGCTGCTGCTGTTGCACTGAAGGATGCAATACCCATAGCATTAGACTGAGTAGGACAGACATTATCACTATAATATGTTCTGTAGGACAGACATTATCACTATAATATGTTCTGTAGGACAGACATTATCACTATAATATGTTCTGTAGGACAGACATTATCACTATGATATGTTCTGTAGGACAGACATTATCACTATAATATGTTCTGTAGGACAGACATTATCACTATAATATGTTCTGTAGGACAGACATTATCACTATGATATGTTCTGTAGCATTAGACTGAGTAGGACAGACATTATCACTATGATATGTTCTGTAGGACAGACATTATCACTATAATATGTTCTGTAGGACAGACATTATCACTATAATATGTTCTGTAGGACAGACATTATCACTATAATATGTTCTGTAGGACAGACATTATCACTATAATATGTTCTGTAGGACAGACATTATCACTATGATATGTTCTGTAGCATTAGACTGAGTATGACAGACATTATCACTATGATATGTTCTGTAGCATTAGACTGAGTAGGACAGACATTATCACTATAATATGTTCTGTAGGACAGACATTATCACTATGATATGTTCTGTAGGAGTATGTTCTGTGGTGAGTTCTGAAAGGAGTATGTTCTGTGGTGAGTACTGAAAGGAGTATGTTCTGTGGTGAGTACTGAAAGGAGTATGTTCTGTGGTGAGTACTGAAAGGAGTATGTTCTGTGGTGAGTACTGAAAGGAGTATGTTCTGTGGTGAGTACTGAAAGGACTATGTTCTGTGGTGAGTACTGAAAGGACTATGTTCTGTGGTGAGTACTGAAAGGAGTATGTTCTGTGGTGAGTACTGAAAGGACTATGTTCTCAATTCCTCCACAACGTGCTTGGGTGCAGGGTTTTGATCCAGCTAAGTTGTAAACACCACTGGTTAAACTAATGAAACACTTTAGTAAACACTATGATTATAGTTGGTTAACCGAATCAGGTGGGCCCGTACCCACAAAATGTCTCAGAGTGCTGATCTAGGACCAGTTTTACTTTTTTAAATATCATAATGAATTAGATTCATATGGACAGATTCTAGATAGATCATAATAAATTAGATTCATATGGACAGATCCTAGATAGATCATAATGAATTAGATTCATATGGACAGATCCTAATGAATTAGATTCATATGGATAGATCCTAATGAATTAGAATCATATGGACAGATCATAATGAATTAGATTCATATGGACAGATCCTAGATAGATCATAATGAATTAGATTCATATGGACAGATCCTAGATAGATCATAATGAATTAGATTCATATGGACAGATCATAATGAATTAGATTCATATGGACAGATCCTAGATAGATCATAATGAATTAGATTCATATGGACAGATCATAATGAATTAGATTCATATGGACAGATCCTAGATAGATCCTAATGAATTAGATTCATATGGACAGATCCTAGATAGAGCATAATGAATATGCTTTGTGGAAAAGGGTTGGGGACTGTTTTAATTTAAATTCAAGTCAATTCAGAAAATAAACCACATTCCAATGTTCCTCTTTGAAAAGCAGGTAAGAGAAATGACCATTTCAGTCTGTAGCTTGGTTGGTAGAGCATGGCGCTTGTAACGCCAGGGTAGTGGGTTCGATTCCCGGGACCACCCATACGTAGAATGTATGCACACATGACTGTAAGTCGCTTTGGATAAAAGCGTCTGCTAAATGGCATATATTATTATTATATTATTATTATTATTACTTCCTGAAATGACTGGAATTGAATTTAAATGGAATTGAACCCAAACCTCTTGTGGATGTGTGCCCAGCCCTGTGTGGATACTGTAACGCGACACTGCATTAATCCACTAGAGGGCAGCAGATAGTAGGGATCTTTGGAGGGGAGGGGGAAGATAAGGTGTTGATCGTGTTGAATTGGGGGAGGACGGGCTCGTGGAACGGTATCAACACAATCAAACACATGGTTTATGCCATTCCATTCGCTCCGTTCCAGACATTATTATGAGCCGTCCTCCCCTCAGCCGACTCCACTTGTTTGAGTGGTAAGCCGAAAGTAGCTGACTGTAGACGGGTAGTCGAGGAGTAGAGTTGGGGAAGGGAAATAAGTACCTACAGCAAGTCGGCCAAGTTCTGCTGTTTCTAGGAAACGCGACAATTACCAGACATGGTATTCAACCTTTGTTACTGCCGATGAAGTGGATGCTTAATCGGAAATTCCTACACGAAGCTGATCAACACGGTCCAAGATATAAGTATCCCAAGCATTCACAAGACTTGTTTTGTATTTTGATGTTTTTCTAAAAATATAACCATGATTGATTGGATTGGATACTGGACTGACAACATATAGGTGTTTCAAATTAAAGTTTATTTGTCACGTGCACCGAATACAATAGGTTTAGACCTTACAGTGAAATGCTGAATACAACAGGTTTAGTAGACCTTACAGTGAAATGCTGAATTACAACAGGTGTAGTAGACCTTACAGTGAAATGCTGAATTACAACAGGTGTAGTAGACCTTACAGTGAAATGCTGAATTACAACAGGTGTAGTAGACCTCACAGTGAAATGCTGAATACAACAGGTTTAGACCTTACAGTGAAATGCTGAATACAACAGGTGTAGTAGACCTTACAGTGAAATGCTGAATTACAACAGGTGTAGTAGACCTCACAGTGAAATGCTGAATACAATAGGTTTAGACCTTACAGTGAAATGCTGAATACAACAGGTTTAGTAGACCTTACAGTGAAATGCTGAATTACAACAGGTGTAGTAGACCTTACAGTGAAATGCTGAATTACAACAGGTGTATTAGTGAAATGCTGAATTACAACAGGTGTAGTAGACCTCACAGTGAAATAATACAAAGGTTTAGACCTTACAGTGAAATGCTGAATACAACAGGTGTAGTAGACCTTACAGTGAAATGCTGAATACAACAGGTGTAGTAGACCTTACAGTGAAATGCTGACTTACAGGCTCTAACCAACAGTGCAAAAAAATGTATTAGGTGAACAATAGGTAAGTAAAGAAATAAAACAACAGTAAAAAGACAGGCTATATACAGTAGAGAGGCTATATACAGTAGAGAGGTTATATACAGTAGAAAGGCTATATACAGTAGAGAGGCTATATACAGTAGAGGCTATATACAGTAGAGAGGTTATATACAGTAGAGAGGTTATATACAGTAGAGAGGCTATATACAGTAGAGAGGCTATATACAGTAGAGGTTATATACAGTAGAGAGGCTATATACAGTAGAGAGGCTATATACAGTAGAGAGGCTATATACAGTAGAGGGGCTATATACAGTAGAGAGGCTATATACAGTAGAGAGGCTATATACAGTAGAGAGGCTATATACAGTAGAGGCTATATACAGTAGAGAGGCTATATACAGTAGAGAGGCTATATACAGTAGAGAGGCTATATACAGTAGAGAGGTTATATACAGTAGAGAGGCTATATACAGTAGAGAGGCTATATACAGTAGAGGCTATATACTATATAGAGGCTATATACAGTAGAGAGGCTATATACAGTAGAGAGGCTATATACAGTAGAGAGGCTATATACAGTAGAGAGGCTATATACAGTAGAGGCTATATACAGTAGAGAGGCTATATACAGTAGAGAGGCTATATACAGTAGAGAGGCTATATACAGTAGAGAGGCTATATACAGACACTGGTTAGTGATGCTGATTGAGGTAGTATGTACATGTAGATATGGTTAAAGTGACTATGGATATATGATGAACAGAGAGTAGCAGTAGCGTAAAAAGAGGGGTTTGGGGTAGGCAGGAGTCTTATGGCTTGGGGGTAAAAACTGTTGAGAAGCCTTTTGGTCCTAGATTTGGCACTCCGGTACCGCTTGCCATGCGGTAGTAGAGAGAACAGTCTATGACTAGGGTGGCTCGGGTCTTTGACCATTTTTAGGGCCTTCCTCTGACACCGCCTGGTGTAGAGGTCCTGGATGGCAGGCAGCTTTGCCCCAGTGATGTATTAGGCCTTTCGCACTACCCTCTGTAGTGCCTTGCAGTCGGAGGCTGAGCAGTTGCCGTACCAGGCAGTGATGCAACCTGTCAGGATGCTCTCGATGGTGCAGCTGTAGAACCTTTTGAGGATCTCAGGACCCATGCCAAATCTTTTCAGTCTCCTGAGGGGGAATAGGTTTTGTCGTGCCCTTTTTACAACTGTCTTGGTGTGTTTGGACCAGTCTAGATTGTTGGTGATGTGGACACCAAGGAACTTGAAGCTCTCAACCTGCTCCACCGCAGCCCCGTCGATGAGAATGGGGGCGTGCTCGGTGCTCCTTTTCCTGTCGTCCACAGTAATCTCCTTAGTCTTGGTTACGTTGAGGGATAGGTTGTTATTCTGGCACCACCCGGCCAGGTCTCTGACTTCCTCCCTATAGGCTGTCTCTCGTCGTTGTTCAGGCCTACCCCTGTTGTTTCTGCAGCATGTGGGATATTCTCAGTTGTGTGTGTCATTACTTCATGTCCTTGTACCTTCCTCATTATTATTTGTGATTGTGTAACATGGGCTCTGGTCTAAACTAGTGCACTACGTTACCCATAGGGCCGCTGGTCTAAACTAGTGCACTACGTTACCCATAGGGCCTCTGGTCTGAACTAGTGCACTACGTTACCCATAGGGCCTCTGGTCTGAACTAGTGCACTACGTTACCCATAGGGCCTCTGGTCTAAACTAGTGCACTACGTTACCCATAGGGCCTCTGGTCTGAACTAGTGCACTACGTTACCCATAGGGCCTCTGGTCTGAACTAGTGCACTACGTTACCCATAGGGCCTCTGGTCTAAACTAGTGCACTACGTTACCCATAGGGCCTCTGGTCTAAACTAGTGCACTACGTTACCCATAGGGCCTCTGGTCTAAACTAGTGCACTACGTTACCCATAGGGCCTCTGGTCTAAACTAGTGCACTACGTTACCCATAGGGCCTCTGGTCTAAACTAGTGCACTACGTTACCATCATCTAGTTATTATATTGAATCAGATGTGGTTTAAATGGAGTCCACAAAGAATCTTTCTGAGTGGTAATTGATAGCATCACTGCAGCCTGTTGTGCATTCCTTACATTCTCAACCTTTACGGGCTCCCGAGTGTCGCAGCGGTCTAAGACACTGCATCTCTAGTGCTAGAGGAGTCACTACAGACACCCTGGTTCGAATCCAGGCTGTATCACAACCGGCCGTGATTGGATGTCCCATAGGACGGAGCACAATTGGTCCAGCGTCGTCTGGGTTTGGCCGGTGTAGGCCGTCTTGTAAAATAAGAATTTGTTCTTAACTGGACTTGCCTAGTTTAAAAAAAAATTGTTTTGTTTTTGTCAGTAAGCATGTAAAGAACAGAATGTGGTTAGAGTGTAGAGGCGGCAGGTAGACTAGTGGTTAGAGTGTAGAGGCGGCAGGTAGCCTAGTGGTTAGAGTGTAGAGGCGGCAGGTAGCCTAGTGGTTAGAGTGTTGGACTAGTAACCGGAAGGTTGCAAGTTCAAATCCCTGAGCTGACAAGGTACAAATCTGTCGTTCTGCCCCTGAACAGGCAGTTAACCCACTGTTCCTAGGCCATCATTGAAAATATGAATTTTTTCTTAACTGACTTCCCAGTTAAATAAAGGAAAAATATATAAACATGGGACACAACAGTAACATCTACATAAACACATTTAGCCACGTTGTCGTAAATAGAACATTTTATTTAATTTATGTTCAAAATTTGAATCATACGAGGGTCTATGTAATTAGATTGTAAGGATGGAAGGATACATGTAATTAGATTGTAAGGATGGAATGATAAATGTAATTAGATAGGTGGGGGGACTGGAGTTGGGCTTTTGGGGGGACTGGAGTTGGGCTGTTGGGGGGACTGGAGTTGGGCTGTTGGGGGGACTGGAGTTGGGCTGTTGGGGGGACTGGAGGAGGGCTGTTGGGGGGCACTGGAGGACTGGAGTTGGGCTGTTTGGGGGACTGGAGATGGGCTGTTGGGACTGGAGTTGGGCTGTTGGGGGGACAGGGGTGCCCCCCTGTATAAACTGCTGTAGCCGGTGCCACCCTGTATAAACTGCTGTAGCCGGTGCCCCCCTGTAGAAACTGCTGTAGCCGGTGCCCCCCTGTAGAAACTGCTGTAGCCAGTGCCCCCCTGTAGAAACTGCTGTAGCCGGTGCCCCCTGTTGAAACTGCTGTAGCCGGTGCCCCCCTGTAGAAACTGCTGTTGCCGGTGCCCCCTGTAGAAACTGCTGTAGCCGGTGCCCCCTGTAGAAACTGCTGTAGCCGGTGCTCCCTGTATATACTGTTGTAGCCGGTGCTCCCTGTAGAAACTGCTGTAGCCGGTGCCCCCTGTAGAAACTGCTGTAGCCGGTGCCCCCTGTAGAAACTGTTGTAGTCGGTGCCCCCCTGTAGAAACTGCTGTAGCCGGTGCCCCCTGTAGAAACTGCTGTAGCCGGTGCCCCCTGTAGAAACTGCTGTAGCCGGTGCCCGCTGTAGAAACTGCTGTAGCCGGTGCCCCCTGTAAAAACTGCTGTAGCCGGTGCCCCCTGTATGTCACTAATGAGAGAATCAGCCTCTATATTGTGTGATAGGTGTGTTAACATGATCTTATCTGTTCTCTTCTAGATGGTGTGAGGATTAGGAGGGGTTAGAGCTAGGAGGGGTTTGGGTTAGGATGGTTTAGAGCTAGGAGGCATTAGGGATAGGAGAGATTTGGGTTAGGATGGGTTAGATTGGGTTTAGAGCTAGGAGGCGTTAGGGATAGGAGAGATTTGGGTTAGGAGGGGTTTGGGTTAGGATGGTTTAGAGCTAGGAGGCATTAGGGATAAGAGAGATTTGGGTTAGGATGGGTTAAGATGGGTTTAGAGCTAGGAGGCGTTAGGGATAGGAGGGGTTTGGGTTAAGAGGGGTTTGGGTTAGGATGGTTTAGAGCTAGGAGGCATTAGGGATAGGAGAGATTTGGGTTAGGATGGGTTAGGATGGGTTTAGAGCTAGGAGGCGTTAGGGATAGGAGGGGTTTGGGTTAAGAGGGGTTTGGGTTAGGATGGTTTAGAGCTAGGAGGCATTAGGGATAGGAGAGATTTGGGTTAGGATGGGTTAGATTGGGTTTAGAGCTAGGAGGCGTTAGGGATAGGAGAGATTTGGGTTAGGAGGGGTTTGGGTTAGGGTTACAATGGGTTATGATAGGTTAGGGTTATGATGGGTTAGGGTTACGGTGGGTTAGGGTTACGGTGGGTTAGGGTTACGGTGGGTTATGATGGGTTAGGGTTACGGTGGGTTAGGGTTACCGCGGGTTATGATAGGTTAGGGTTATGATGGGTTAGGGGGGGTTTAGAGCTAGGAGGCGTTAGGGATAGGAGGGGTTTGGGTTAGGAGGGGTTAGGGTGTGCTAGGAGGGGTTAGGGTGTGTTAGGAGGGGTTAGGGTGTGCTAGGAGGGGTTAGGGTGTGTTAGAAGGGGTTAGGGTTACGGTGGGTTATGGTTAGGGTGTGTTAGGAGGGGTTAGGGTGTGTTAGGAGAGGTTAGGGTGTGTCAGGAGAGGTTAGGGTGTGTCAGGAGGGGTTAGGGTGTGTTAGGAGGGGTTAGGGTGTGTTAGGAGGGGTTAGGGTGTGTTAGGAGGGGTTAGGGTGTGTCATGAGGGGTTAGTGTGTGTCAGGAGGGGTTAGGGTGTGTCAGGAGGGGTTAGGATGTGTTAGGAGGGGTTAGGGTGTGTTAGGAGGGGTTAGGGTGTGTCAGGAGGGGTTAGGGTGTGTTAGGAGGGGTTAGGGTGTGTTAGGAGAGGTTAGGGTGTGTCAGGAGAGGTTAGGGTGTGTTAGGAGGGGTTAGGGTGTGTCAGGAGGGGTTAGGGTGTGTCAGGAGGGGTTAGGGTGTGTCAGGAGGGGTTAGGGTGTGTTAGGAGGGTTAGGGTGTGTTAGGATGGGTGACATGATCTTATCTGTTCCCTTCTAGCCGGTGTCTCCCTGCTCCTCTCTGAGAGAGTCAGTCCAGGTTTACAGGGACCACTGTAGGATGGCCAAGGAGTTCCACCAGGTCAACCATCAGATCAGGAGAGGACCGTTAATCCCTGTGTTTACTGATCACGGTTAGGGTTCATTTTAGGATGGGTGACATCCCAAATCTTGACCCCACTGTTCCCTTCCAATGACCCCACCTCCAAATCTAATGACTCCTCCCAAATCTGATGACCCCACCCCAAATCAATCCAGGTTTAAAACAATGACCACTGTGAGGATCCCAAATCTAGTTCCACCCCAAATCAACCATCAGAACTCCCCGCTGACCCCACCCCATCCCAAACCTAATGACCCACCCCATCCCAAACCTAATGACCCCCCACCCATACAACTTTACTGATCACGGAAATCACACATTCATTTCTGGAGACCCCCATCCCAAATCTAATGACCCCACCCCATATCCAATGACCCCACCCCATATCCAATGACCCCACCCCAAATCTAATGACCCCACCCCAAATCTAATGACCCCACCCCAAATCTAATGACCCCACCCCAAAACTAATGACCCCACCCCAAACCTAATGACCCCACCCCATCCCAAATCTAATGACCCCACCCCAAATCTAATGACCCCACCCCAAAACGAATGACCCCACCCCGAAACTAATGACCCCACCCCATCCCAAACCTAATGACACCACCCCATCCCAAACCTAATGACCCCACCCCGAAACTAATGACCCCAACCCAAATCTAATGACCCCACCCCACCCCAAATCTAATGACCCCACCCCAAACCTAATGACCCCATCCCATCCCAAACCTAATGACACCACCCCATCCCAAACCTAATGACACCACCCCATCCCAAACCTAATGACACCACCCCATCCCAAACCTAATGACCCCACCCCGAAACTAATGACCCCACCCCATCCCAAATCTAATGACCCCACCCCACCCCAAATCTAATGACCCCACCCCACCCCAAACCTAATGACACCACCCCATCCCAAACCTAATGACCCCATCCCATCCCAAACCTAATGACCCCATGCCATCCCAAACCTAATGACCCCATCCCAAATCCAATGGCCCCACCCCACCCCAAACCTAATGACCCCACCCCAAATCTAATGACCCCATCCCAAACCTAATGACCCCACCCCAAATCAATGGCCCCATCCCATCCCAAATCGAATGACCCCATCCCATCCCAAACCTAATGACCCCATCCCAAATCGAATGACCCCACCCCAAATCTAATGACCCCATCCCAAATCGAATGACCCCACCCCAAATCTAATGACCCCACCCCAAATCTAATGACCCCACCCCAAATCTAATGACCCCATCCCAAACCTAATGACCCCATCCCATCCCAAACCTAATGACCCCATCCCAAATCTAATGACCCCACCCCAAATCTAATGACCCCATCCCAAATCTAATGACCCCATCACAAACCTAATGACCCCATCTCAAACCTAATGACCCCATCACAAACCTAATGACCCCATCTCAAACCTAATGACCCCATCCCAAACCTAATGACCCCATCCCATCCCAAATCCAATGGCCCCACCCCATCACAAACCTAATGACCCCATCCCAAACCTAATGACCCCATCCCAAATCTAATGACCCCATCCCAAACCTAATGACCCCATCCCAAACCTAATGACCCCAACCCAAACCTAATGACCCCACCCCAAACCTAATGACACCACCCCATCCCAAATCGAATTACCCCCCTATCCCAAATCCAATGACCCATCCCACCCCAAACCTAATGACCCCACCCCAAACCTAATGACACCACCCCATCCCAAATCTAATCACCCCCCATCCCAAATCTCATGACCCCATCTAATGACCCCACCCCCATCCCAAATCTAATGACTCCACCCCATGACCATACCCCAAATCTAATGACTCCACCCCATATCCAATGACCCCACCCCATCCCAAATCTAGTGACACCTTAAAATCTGTAAATGTAGTTACTTAGATTGACAAATACGCTTCAATTCACATTGTCATCTTTCCCATCAAAATGAATAGAACCAATTAATACATTTAACACTATAAAATTAAATAAATAAAATAATTCTCAAAAAAGGTTGTACATTGTCCCATACAATAATCTGTAGTCTTATCTGCTTTGTTATTTTTCTAAATGTGGCGACCCCGTTGTAAATCTCCGGTTACCCCAATTTTTAATACCACTGCTTTTACAGGGAGAGTTGAATACGTGTGGTTTATGGTTTAGTGGGCTACAGTAGCTATGTTACTGGTGCTGTAATCTGGGACATTGAGGTACATATTACTGGTGATGTAATCCGGGACATTGAGGTACATATTACTGGTGCTGTAATCCGGGACATTGAGGTACATATTACTGGTGCTGTAATCTGGGACATTGAGGTATATATTACTGGTGCTGTAATCCGGGACATTGAGGTATATATTACTGGTGCTGTAATCTGGGACATTGAGGTACATATTACTGGTGCTGTAATCCGGGACATTGAGGTACATATTACTGGTGCTGTAATCCGGGACATTGAGGTATATATTACTGGTGCTGTAATCCAGAACATTGAGGTATATTTTACTGGTGCTGTAATCCAGGACATTGAGGTACATGTTACTGGTGCTGTAATCCAGGACATTAAGGTACATGTTACTGGTGCTGTAATCCAGGGCATTGAGGTATATATTACTGGTGCTGTAATCAGGGACATTGAGGTACATTTTACTGGTGCTGTAATCCAGGACATTGAGGTACATGTTACTGGTGCTGTAATCCAGGACATTGAGGTACATTTTACTGGTGCTGTAATCCAGGACATTGAGGTACATTTTACTGGTGCTGTAATCCGGGACATTGAGGTATATATTACTGGTGCTGTAATCCGGGACATTGAGGTATATTTTACTGGTGCTGTAATCCAGGACATTGAGGTACATGTTACTGGTGCTGTAATACAGGACATTGAGGTACAGTGGGGCAAAAAAGTATTTAGTCAGCCACCAATTGTGCAAGTTCTCCCACTTAAAAATATGAGAGAGGCCTGTAATTTTCATCATAGGTACACTTCAACTATGACAGACAAAATGAGGAAAAAAATCCAGAAAATCACATTGTAGGATTTTTAATGAATTTATTTGCAAATTATGGTGGAAAATAAGTATTTGGCAAGATTTCTAGCTCTCACAGACCTGTAACTTCTTCTTTGAGAGGCTCCTCTGTCCTCCACTCATTACCTGTATTAATGGCACCTGTTTGAATTTATCAGTATAAAAGATACCTGTCCACAACCTCAAACAGTCACACTCCAAACTCCACTATGGCCAAGACCAAAGAGCTGTCAAAGGACACCAGAAACAAAATTGTAGACCTGCACCAGGCTGGGAAGACTTAATCTGCAATAGGTAAGCAGCTTGGTTTGAAGAAATCAACTGTGGGAGCAATTATTAGGAAATGGAAGACATACAAGACCACTGATAATCTCCCTCGATCTGGGGCTCCACGCAAGATCTCACCCTGTGGGGTCAAAATGATCACAAGAACGGTGAGCAAAAATCCCAGAACCACACGGGGGGGACCTAGTGAATGACCTGCAGAGAGCTGGGACCAAAGTAACAAAGCCTACCATCACCCCTGCTTAAGCCAGAACATGTCCAGGCCCGTCTGAAGTTTGCTAGAGAGCATTTGGATGATCCAGAAGAAGATCGGGAGAATTTCATATGGACAGATGAAACCAAAATATAACTTTTTGGTAAAAACTCAACTCGTCGTGTTTGGAGGACAAAGAATGCTGAGTTGCATCCAAAGAACACCATACCTACTGTGAAGTATGGGGGTGGAAACATCATGCTTTGGGGCTGTTTTTATGCAAAGGGACCAGGACGACTGATCCGTGTAAAGGAAAGAATGAATGGGGCCATGTATCGTGAGATTTTGAGTGAAAACCTCCCTCCATCAGCAAGGGCATTGAAGATGAAACGTGGCTGGGTCTTTCAGCATGACAATAATCCCAAACACACCGCCCGGGCAACGAAGGAGTGGCTTCGTAAGAAGCATTTCAAGGTCCTGGAGTGGCCTAGCCAGTCTCCAGATCTCAACCCCATAGAAAATCTTTGGAGGGAGTTGAATGTCCGTGTTGCCCAGCAACAGCCCCAAAACATCACTGCTCTAGAGGAGATCTGCATGGAGGAATGGGCCAAAATACCAGCAACAGTGTGTGAAAAACTTGTGAAGACTTACAGAAAACGTTTGACCTCTGTCATTGCCAACAAAGGGTATATAACAAAGTATTGAGATAAACATTTGTTATTGACCAAATACTTATTTTCCAACATAATTTGCAAATAAATGCATTAAAAATCCTACAATGTAATTTTCTGGATTTTTTTTCTCATTTTGTCAGTCATAGTTGAAGTGTACCTATGATGAAAATTACTGACGGGTTGCATCACTGCCTGGTATGGCAACTGCTCGGCCTCTGACCGCAAGGCACTACAGAGGGTAGTGCGTACGACCCAATACATCACTGGGGAAAAGCTGCCTACCATCCAGGACCTCTACACCAGGCGGTGTCAGAGGAATGCCCTAAAAATTGTCAAAGACCTCAGCCACCCTAGTCAAAGACTGTTCTCTCTGCTACCGCACGGCAAGCGGTACCGTTCTTGTTTTTAAATCGCAACGCCTACAGACGGACGGCAGCACCGTGCAATTTGGGCAGACCACTCGCGCACGTGCGTTCGCCATCGTGCACATGTACATTTTGTCCATCCACACCAGACGCGATCAGGACACGCAGGTTGAAATGTCAAAACCAACTCTGAAGCAACTATATTAATATTATATTAACAGCTAGCTTGCTGTTGCTAGCCATTTTTTCCTGGGATATAAACATTGGGTTGTTATTTAACCACAAGGTCCTCTACTCTGACAATGAATCCACAGATAAAAGGGTAAACCGAGTTAGTTTCTAGTAATCTCTTCTCCTTCAGGCTTCTTCTTCTTTGGACAAAAATAGGCACTGTTACGCACGCCTCTATGAAGAGGGAACGCAACACCCTGCTAAAACTAAACTCTCCGTGAAGTAAAAAAGGTATGGACTGTAGGTGGGAGTAAGGATGACAACAGGCAGAATGTGGTACCGTTTACAAGGACTTTATTCCTTTACACGGTAATATGGGGAAAAGGGGCTGGACGGAACCAAAGCAAAGAAAGTAAATCTCAAAGCCCCCCCTCTCCTATCTTACCTGCCTACCCACTACTTACCTAATTTAGCACCACCTGGTGCACTAACCAAAATACAGGGGTGGTCCGCCCAGGTCTTACCTATTGTGCCTAGACAATGAATATACTACAGGTATATGTATGCCCGCGGGCCTCTTGCCTAAGCACTCCCTAGGTGCCTTCCCCTTCCCCCCTGGGGACAAATGAAACAGGAGAACAAATAATTTCTCAAACAAACTAAGAAACAAAGGACATCAAATAAGCTCTATCTGAGCAACAAACTCACTGAACATACCAACTGCTACCAACAACTAACATAGTAAATTATCCACAGCCATCAGCCTCCTCTCTCAGCAATGCATCACTCCTGAACAGAACACTGGCTTTTATATAGCTTCAGAATGAATGTGTAACTGGAGACAGCTGCGTCTTGATGAGGGGGCGGGGTCAGCTCTCCAATTAGCCATGGAGTGTTATGCAGGTGAATGAGGACCCAAAAGCGACTTGGCGAAAACAGAGTCTTTAATCCAGTAAAGTAACTTTACAATCAAAAGGCATAATTCTACTCGTAATGACGAGAACAGACTGGAGACTTGATCAAGAACTGCAGGTTGCCTCGGGAAGGCACTTGAACGTAGCAGACTCAGACACCTGCTCACCACGCAGCATCTGAGGGAAACACGACACGACAGGGCGATACATAGACACAGCACGGTGAACAATAGACAAGGATCCGACAGGACAGGAACGGAAAACAAGGGAAGAAATAGGGACTCTAATCAGGGGAAAAGATAAGGAACAGGTGTGGGAAGACTAAATGATTGATTAGGGGAATAGGAACAGCTGGGAGCAGGAACGGAGCGATAGAGAGAAGAGAGAGAGGGAGGAAGAGAGAAAGAGGGGAACGAACCTAAAAAGACCAGCAGGGGAAAACGAACAGAGGGAAAAGCAAAATGACAAGACAAAATAAGACAAAACATGACAGTACCCCCCCACTCACCGAGCGCCTCCTGGCGCTCTCGAGGAGGAACACTGGCGGCAACGGAGGAAATCATAGATCAAACGGTCCAGCACGTCCCGAGAAAGAACCCAACTCCTCTCCTCAGGACCGTAACGAAAAACGATAAAAAGGGAAACTAGGGTACTACTCTAAAAAAAAAATGAGACACGGGTAGAGAACTGAAAGCTTTAGAGCAAACAGGACCAAACAGGCCAGGAGAGTAACAACTAGGGACAGACTGAGACACAGCAAGGGCAGGAACAAGAACAGGAGAGATGCGATGGCAGGGAACAGACTGAGACCCAGCAAGACCAGGAGCAGAAGCAGAAAAAAATTTACCAGACTTCTGCGCGCAGTCTGAACACGCAGCCACGAAACGGCGCGTGTCACGCTCCTGAGTAGGCCACCAAAACCGCTGGCGAATAGAAGCAAGCGTACCCCGAACGCCGGGATGGCCAGCTAACTTGGCAGAGTGAGCCCACTGAAGAACAGCCAGACGAGTAGAAACAGGAACGAAAAGAAGGTTACTAGGACAAGCGCGCGGCGACGCAGTGTGCGTGAGTGCTTGCTTAACCTGTCTCTCAATTCCCCAGACAGTCAACCCGACAACACGCCCAACAGGAAGGATCCCCTCGGGATCGGTAGAAGCCACAGAAGAACTAAAGAGACGGGATAAAGCATGAGGCTTGGTGTTCTTAGTACCCGGGCAATAAGAAATAACGAACTCGAAACGAGCGAAAAACAACGCCCAACGAGCATGACGCGCATTCAGTCGTTTGGCATAACGGATGTACTCAAGGTTCCTTTGGTCAGTCCAAACGACAAAAGGAACGGTCGCCCCCTCCAACCACTGTCGCCATTTGCCTAGGGCTAAACGGATGGCGAGCAGTTCGCGGTCAGCCACATCATAGTTACGTTCCGACGGTGACAGGCGGTGAGAAAAATACGCACAAGGGTGGACCCCATCGTCAGTATCGGAGCGCTGGGACAGAATGGCTCCCACGCCCACCCCCGACGCGTCAACCTCAACAATAAACTGTTTAGTGACGTCAGGTGCAACAAGGATAGGAGCGGATGCAAAACGCTTCTTAAAGAGATCAGAACAACAATCATACGACCGGTGAGGAGGAAGGGAGCTGGTTCTGGACCGACTGAAGACCGTGCGCAGACCATGATATTCCTCCGGCACTCCTGTCAAATCACCAGGTTCCTCCTGAGAAGAGGGGACAGAACAAACAGGAGAAATAGCAGACATTAAACACTTCACATGACAAGAAACGTTCCAGGAAAGGATAGAATTACTAGACCAATCAAAAGAAGGATTATGACACACTAGCCAGGGATGACCCAAAACAACAGGTGTAAAAGGTGAACAAAAAATCAAAAAAGAAATGGTCTCACTATGGTTACCAGATACAGTGAGGGTTAAAGGTAGTGTTTCACATAATATACTGGGGAGAGGACTACCATCCAAGGCAAACATGACCGTGGGCTCCCTAACTGTCTGAGAGGAATGTCATGTTCCCGCGCCCAGGCTTCGTCCATAAAACAGCCCTCTGCCCCAGAGTCTATTAATGCACTGCAGGAAGCTGCCGATCCGGTCCAGCGTAGATGGACCGGTAAAGTAGTACATGTACTTGACGGAGAGGACCGTCTAGTAGCGCTTATCAGTCGCCCTCCGCTTACTGATGAGCTCTGGCCTTTAACTGGACATGAAATGACAAAATGACCAGCGGAACCGCAATAGAGACAGAGGCGGTTGGTGATTCTCCGTTCCCTCTCCTTAGTCGAGATGCGAATACCCCCCAGCTGCATGGGCTCAACACCTGAGTCAGTGGGGAAAGACGGTAGTGTCGGAGAGAGGGGAGACACAGTTAACGCGAGCTCTCTTCTATGAGCTCGGTGACGAAGATCAACCCGTCGTTCAATGCGAATAGCGAGTTCAATCAAAGAATCCACGCTGGATGGAACCTCCCGAGAGAGAATCTCATCCTTAACCTTAGCGTGGAGTCCCTCCAGAAAACGAGCGAGCAACGCCTGCTCGTTCCAGTTACTGGAGGCAGCAAGAGTGCGAAACTCTATAGAGTAATCCGTTATGGATCGATTACCTTGACATAGGGAAGACAGGGACCAGGAAGCTTCTTTCCCAAAAACTGAGCGATCAAAAACCCTTATCATCTCCTCTTTAAAGTTCAGATAATTGTTAGTACACTCAGCGCTTGCCTCCCAGATAGCTGTGCCCCACTGCCGAGCCCGACCAGTAAGGAGTGATATGACGTAGGCAATCCGAGCTCTCTCTCTTGAGTATGTGTTGGGTTGGAGAGAGAACACGATATCACACTGGGTGAGAAAGGAGCGGCACTCAGTGGGCTGCCCAGAATAACATGGTGGGTTATTAACCCTAGGTTCCGGAGGCTCGGAAGAACCGGAAGTAGCTGGTGACACGAAACGAAGACTCTGATACTGTCCTGAGAGGTCGGAGACCTGAGCGGCCAGGGTCTCAACGGCATGCCGAGCAGCAGACAATTCCTGCTCGTGTCTGCCGAGCATCGCTCCCTGGAACTCGAGAGTAGAGTAGAGAGAATCCATAGTCGCTGGGTCCATTCTTGGTCGGATCCTTCTGTTATGCAGGTGAATGAGGACCCAAAAGCGACTTGGCGAAAACAGAGTCTTTAATCCAGTAAAGTAACTTTACAATCAAAAGGCATAATTCTACTCGTAATGACGAGAACAGACTGGAGACTTGATCAAGAACTGCAGGTTGCCTCGGGAAGGCACTTGAACGTAGCAGACTCAGACACCTGCTCACCACGCAGCATCTGAGGGAAACACGACACGACAGGGCGATACATAGACACAGCACGGTGAACAATAGACAAGGATCCGACAGGACAGGAACGGAAAACAAGGGAAGAAATAGGGACTCTAATCAGGGGAAAAGATAAGGAACAGGTGTGGGAAGACTAAATGATTGATTAGGGGAATAGGAACAGCTGGGAGCAGGAACGGAGCGATAGAGAGAAGAGAGAGAGGGAGGAAGAGAGAAAGAGGGGAACGAACCTAAAAAGACCAGCAGGGGGAAAACGAACAGAGGGAAAAGCAAAATGACAAGACAAAATAAGACAAAACATGACATGGAGTCGACCAATCAGCTGCTTGAGAGATTTCAGGAAGCCATTTCCTGAAATAAACACATGCAAATACAAACTACAACACATAAACTGGGGAACGTAACAGGCACGTTTCTCGACATATCCACTGACTTTGAGAAGGGATTGTGTGACGATAGCAACCGCGTGACGCAGCATGTCAACGTGAATGCGATTGGTCGTTGGTTTGTTCATTGGTTTCCTGAACACGATTGGTCATTGGTTTGTTCCTTGGTTTCCTATCTCCTGTCTATAACATCTCTGGCAACGGCAGAAAAATAGGAACATTTGCTAAACCCTCCGTTAAATTGGTAGGAATATCGCTATGATCAATGGCACATTCGAGAGAAGACATCCTCCTGACTTATCACATTTTGCCAGTATTGAAATCTGACGTTATCACTATGGTATTCCTATTAATAACTCCCAGTGTAGTGGTAGAGACTTTATCACAGTGCTATGTCATACTGTAATAATAGGAAAGTTGAGAAATAAGTATAGTAGGCCTAGCCTATAGAAAGCTGATGGGACCCTCCTCTTTTTAATAGAGGCCATCACTCTGTTTTCTCACACAATTGCACAGCCTATGGAAATGTTGCGCAACATGAGCTCATTACCTCTCATCGAGTGTATGATTTGATTTCCGAATACAATTGCATTGATGTCAGAGTGATTAGAGGGACAATAGAGTGCTGAGTACCAGGTCATTAGCGACCAGCAGTTGGCAAGTTTGCTAGGAGACTAATGATCATCAGCAAAATCAGAGCGCAGTTTAGGGTTAGGACTAGGGAGGGTTAGGACTAGGGAGGGTTAGGACTAGGGAGGGTTAGGACTAGGGAGGGTTAGGACTAGGGAGGGTTAGGACTCAGGAGGGTTAGGACTCAGGAGGGTTAGGACTAGGGAGGGTTAGGACTCAGGAGGGTTAGGACTAGGGAGGGTTAGGACTAGGGAGGGACTCAGGAGGGTTAGGACTTAGGACTAGGGAGGGTTAGGACTAGGGAGGGTTAGGACTCAGGAGGGTTAGGACTCAGGAGGGTTAGGACTCAGGGAGGGTTAGGACTAGGGAGGGTTAGGACTCAGGAGGGTTAGGACTAGGGAGGGTTAGGACTAGGGAGGGTTAGGACTCAGGAGGGTTAGGACTAGGGAGGGTTAGGACTAGGGAGGGTTAGGACTAGGGAGGGTTAGGACTAGGGAGGGTTAGGACTCAGGAGGGTTAGGACTCAGGAGGGTTAGGACTAGGGAGGGTTAGGACTAGGGAGGGTTAGGACTCAGGTTGGTTAGGACTAGGGTTAGGGTTAGGACTAGGGAGGGTTAGGACTAGGGAGGGTTAGGACTAGGGAGGGTTAGGACTAGGGAGGGTTAGGACTAGGGAGGGTTAGGACTAGGGAGGGTTAGGACTTTAGGACTAGGGAGGGGACTTTAGGACTAGGGAGGGTTAGGACTAGGGAGGGTTAGGACTCAGGAGGGTTAGGACTTTAGGACTAGGGAGGGTTAGGACTAGGGGTTAGGACTAGGGAGGGTTAGGACTAGGGAGGGTTAGGACTAGGGAGGGTTAGGACTAGGGAGGGTTAGGACTAGGGAGGGTTAGGACTCAGGAGGGTTAGGACTAGGGAGGGTTAGGACTGGCGACGGTTAGGACTAGGGAGGGTTAGGACTAGGGAGGGTTAGGACTAGGGATGGTTAGGACTAGGGATGGTTAGGACTAGGGATGGTTAGGACTAGGGAGGGTTAGGACTAGGGAGGGTTAGGACTCAGGAGGGTTAGGACTAGGGATGGTTAGGACTAGGGAGGGTTAGGACTAGGGATGGTTAGGACTAGGGAGGGTTAGGACTCAGGAGGGTTAGGACTAGGGAGGGTTAGGTCTCGGGAGGGTTAGGACTAGGGAGGGTTAGGACTAGGGAGGGTTAGGACTCAGGAGGGTTAGGACTAGGGAGGGTTAGGAATAGGGAGGGTTAGGACTAGGGAGGGTTAGGACTAGGGAGGGTTAGGACTAGGTAGGGTTAGGACTCCCAGATGTGGAACTGTACAATGTGGCTTTCCAGCTATCGGAGAAGAGAGGATGTTGAGGAGAGATGGGTTGGAACGTGGTTTGACAGCTGCTTTCGGATCCTTATATATTCTATCCCAAAAATCGAGCCGACGATACAGAAATACAAGGCATCAATCCAATTATAGATATATTCAAATCAAGGCGGTGTGATAATGACGTATGGTGATATATGCAAATCAAGGCGGTGTGATAATGACGTATGGTGATATATGCAAATCAAGGCGGTGTGATAATGACGTATGGTGATATATGCAAATCAAGGCGGTGTGATAATGACTTATGGTGTGATGTGCTAATTAATGCTGTTAATTAAACACTAAGTGGTGCCATTATGTCAAAAGGCAACAATGTTGTTGAAGATGCATTTTCACTACCGAGTTCTGTACGGTCTACCGCTTTAGGTTACACCATGCTGTTAAAGGTTAATAATGACCTGTGAAAACTTGAGAATTGTGGCACAGGGATTTACACTGAGATAGAAGACGAGGTTGTATATTAGTTTAGATATTTGGGTGAATCTGTTGATACAAAACAACAACGTATGAAATCGTGTTTGTGAAGAGGCTGGAGGAAAATAATACAGACTGTGGGAACGAGTCTTGTGTTTCCTTAAGGGTACATTTTAAAGAATATCATGAAATTCAGATGATTTATCTGGAAAACATCTCCCTATGGGGCGACAGGGTAGCCTAGTGGTTAGAGTGGAGGGGCGACAGGTAGCCTAGTGGTTAGAGGGGAGGGGCGACAGGTAGCCTAGTGGTTAGAGGGGAGGGGCGGCAGGTAGCCTAGTGGTTAGAGTGGAGGGGCGGCAGGGTAGCCTAGTGGTTAGAGTGGAGGGGCGGCAGGTAGCCTAGTGGTTAGAGTGGAGGGGTGGCAGGTAGCCTAGTGGTTAGAGTGGAGGGGCGGCAGGTAGCCTAGTGGTTAGAGTGGAGGGGTGGCAGGTAGCCTAGTGGTTAGAGTGGAGGGGTGGCAGGTAGCCTAGTGGTTAGAGTGGAGGGGTGGCAGGTAGCCTAGTGGTTAGAGTGGAGGGGTGGCAGGTAGCCTAGTGGTTAGAGTGGAGGGGTGGCAGGTAGCCTAGTGGTTAGAGTGGAGGGGTGGCAGGTAGCCTAGTGGTTAGAGTGGAGGGATGGCAGGTAGCCTAGTGGTTAGAGTGGAGGGGCGGCAGGTAGCCTAGTGGTTAGAGTGGAGGGGTGGCAGGTAGCCTAGTGGTTAGAGTGGAGGGGCGGCAGGTAGCCTAGTGGTTAGAGTGGAGGGGAGGCAGGTAGCATAGTGGTTAGAGTGGAAGGGTGGCAGGTAGCCTAGTGGTTAGAGTGGAAGGGTGGCAGGTAGCCTAGTGGTTAGAGTGGAGGGGTGGCAGGTAGCCTAGTGGTTAGAGTGGAGGGGTGGCAGGTAGCCTAGTGGTTAGAGTGGAGGGGCGGCAGGTAGCCTAGTGGTTAGAGTGGAAGGGTGGCAGGTAGCCTAGTGGTTAGAGTGGAAGGGTGGCAGGTAGCCTAGTGGTTAGAGTGGAGGGGTGGCAGGTAGCCTAGTGGTTAGAGTGGAGGGGTGGCAGGTAGCCTAGTGGTTAGAGTGGAGGGGTGGCAGGTAGCCTAGTGGTTAGAGTGGAGGGGTGGCAGGTAGCCTAGTGGTTAGAGTGGAGGGGCGGCAGGTAGCCTAGTGGTTAGAGTGGAGGGGTGGCAGGTAGCCTAGTGGTTAGAGTGGAGGGGCGGCAGGTAGCCTAGTGGTTAGAGTGGAGGGGTGGCAGGTAGCCTAGTGGTTAGAGTGGAGGGGTGGCAGGTAGCCTAGTGGTTAGAGTGGAGGGCGGCAGGTAGCCTAGTGGTTAGAGTGGAGGGGTGGCAGGTAGCCTAGTGGTTAGAGTGGAGGGGTGGCAGGTAGCCTAGTGGTTAGAGTGGAGGGGAGGCAGGTAGCCTAGTGGTTAGAGTGGAAGGACGGCAGGTAGCCTAGTGGTTAGAGTGGAGGGGCGGCAGGTAGCCTAGTGGTTAGAGTGGAGGGGCGGCAGGTAGCCTAGTGGTTAGAGTGGAGGGGTGGCAGGTAGCCTAGTGGTTAGAGTGGAGGGGTGGCAGGTAGCCTAGTGGTTAGAGTGGAGGGGTGGCAGGTAGCCTAGTGGTTAGAGTGGAGGGGTGGCAGGTAGCCTAGTGGTTAGAGTGGAGGGGTGGCAGGTAGCCTAGTGGTTAGAGTGGAGGGGCGGCAGGTAGCCTAGTGGTTAGAGTGGAGGGGCGGCAGGTAGCCTAGTGGTTAGAGTGGAGGGGTGGCAGGTAGCCTAGTGGTTAGAGTGGAGGGGTGGCAGGTAGCCTAGTGGTTAGAGTGTTGGACTAGTAACCAAAAGGTTGCAAGTTCAAATCCCGAGCTGACAAGGTAAAAAATCTGTCGTTATTTCCCCTGAACAAGGCAGTTGACTGTTCCTAGGCTGTCATTGAAAATAAGAATTTGTTCTTAACTGACTTGCCTAGTTAAATAAAGGTTAAATAAAGGTTAAATAAAGGTAAAATATTTTTTTTTGTTTGTTTAATGAGTTGATTATTTTTGAAAGCTGTAATTTGTTTTTATAAAATACTTTTCTGTACAATATTATTTATAGCTGTTCACCATATTGTGGTCCCCTTTCACACTATGGTGTGATAAGAGCGGCTGCTACATTAACAACACTGAGTATACAAAACATTAGGAACACCTAATATTGAGTTGCACCCCCCCCCTCCTTTAGCCCTCAGAATAGGCTCAATTCATCTGAGGAATGGACTCACAATTTTCCTAAGAACACAGCCATGAATAAAGAATGGTACCAACTCATCCTCCGAGAGCAACTTCTCCCAACCATCCAGGAACAGTTTGGTGACGACTAATGCCTTTTCCAGCATGATGGAGCACCTTGCCATAAGGCAAAAGTGATAACTAAGTGGCTCTGGGAACAAAACATTGATATTTTAGGTCCATGGCTAGGAAACTTCCCAGACCTTAATCCTATTGAGAACTTGTGGTCAATCCTCAAGAGGCGGGTGGACAAACAAAAACCCACAAATTCTGACAAACTCCAAGCATTGATTATGCAAGAATGGGCTGCCATCAGTCAGGATGTGGCCCAGAAGTTAATTGACAGCATGTCAGGTGGATTGCAGAGGTCTTGAAAAAGAAGGGTCAACACTGCAAATATTGACTCTTTGAATCAACTTCGTGTAATTGAAGTTTGACACTTATGAAATGCTTGTAATTATACTTCAGTATTCCATAGTAACATCTTACAAAAAATATCTAAAGACACTGAAGCAGCAAACTTTGTGAAAATTAATATTTGTGTCATTCTCAAAACTTTTGGCCACGATTCTCCACACTGATTTGAAGTAGATTTAAGAAGTGACATCAATAAGGGATCTTTCACCTGGATTCACCTGGTCAGTCGACGTCCTGGAAAGAGCAGCTGTTCCCGATGCTTTTATCCAGAGTGACATTCATCTGATAGACAACAACATATCACAGTCGAGTAAAGGTGTTTTTGTAACGGTACTGAGAGCGATGTTGCTGTTCTGACCGGTTTCAAGTATTTGAATTAAATACAATACTTTGCTAAAGTATCGTAGATTTTATTTCGTCTTTGGGGGTAACTTTGCAGTTGTATTTTTGTCATTTCTGCCTATCGATGGGTATAGTACAGTACAATGGTGTTCAACACAATGTTTATCATCAAGCACACATATTCATGGCGAACCTGGTGATGAGAACTGCAGTGCAATGCAACACCTCTTACGGATGACACATCATGTGTGACTGGTCTGAAAGACTGGTTAACTGTAAATACCCCCTGCAGACGTCGGGACTGATCCCAGACCTGTACGTAGGTGTGTGTGAGAGAGAGAGAGAGACAGAGAGAGAGACAGAGAGAGAGAGAGAGAGAGAGAGAGAGAGACAGAGACAGAGACAGAGAGAGAGTTGGAGAGACAGAGAGAGAGAGAGAGACAGAGACAGAGAGAGACAGAGACAGAGAGAGAGTTGGAGAGAAAGAGAGAGACAGAGACAGAGAGAGACAGAGACAGAGAGAGAGTTGGAGAGACAGAGAGAGAGAGAGACAGAGACAGAGAGAGAGACAGAGAGAGAGTTGGAGAGAAAGAGAGAAAGAGAGAGACAGAGACAGAGAGAGAGACAGAGACAGAGAGTTGGAGAGACAGAGAGAGAGAGAGAGAGACAGAGACAGAGAGAGAGACAGAGACAGAGAGAGAGTTGGAGAGACAGAGAGAGAGAGAGACAGAGACAGAGACAGAGACAGAGACAGAGACAGAGACAGAGACAGAGAGAGAGAGACAGAGACAGAGAGAGAGACAGAGACAGAGAGAGAGTTGGAGAGACAGAGAGAGAGAGACAGAGACAGAGAGAGAGACAGAGACAGAGACAGAGAGAGAGTTGGAGAGACAGAGAGAGAGAGAGTTAGAGTGAGTGAGTGAGATAGAGAGGAGCCGAGTGTTTAGGATTGCAACACCTGCTCTGCCTCACATGTTGGCACAGAAAAAACACCCACACACATTCAAACAGAGACACCGATATACGATATGTTCTATCCTCGTAGGGACCTCAAATGAATTTACTTTCAAAATCCTATTTTCCTTAACCCTAACCCCTCACCCCTTAACCCCATACCCCTAACCCATCACCCCTTAACCCTAACCCCTCACCCCTTAACCCTAACCCCTCACCCCTTAACCCTAACCCCTCACCCCTTAACCCTAACCCCTCACCCCTTAACCCCATACCCCTCACCCCAATTCAAACCCTAATTGTATACCTAACCCCTAAACTTAGAATAGCCTTTGTCCTCATGGGGAGAATTTCCCCCTTGTTTTACTACCTATATCCTTATGTGGACTTCTGGGGATTTTAGGTCCCCACAAGGATAGAAGAACACACACACACACACACACACACACACACACACACACACACACACACACACACACACACACACACACACACACACACACACACACACACACACACACACACACACACACACACACACACACACACACACACACACACACACACCCCACTACCACAGTCCAAAGGCCATAGTTTGTTTAGAGAGTGGGATGGTGGTCTGCCAGATTTGGTCACAACACGCTGGCTGCCAGAATACTTACTTGACTTGTCTAACCATTTAAACCAGGAAGTCCCATTCACATAAACATCTGGCATTGAAGACACTTGTAGTTGCGTCCCAAATGAAACCCTATTCCCTTCGTAAATGCCCTACGTTTTCCCCATGGCCCGGCTTTTAATCTGTGAATTCACCTGGTTCCCACTGCCACCTTTAACCTGTAACCTTTAATCTCCAGGCGTGAGCTGCTGGCAGAGCTGGCGGGGGACGAGTTTGTTGCCGTGGAAATGGCCTGTCTGGAGGATGAGTTCCGTGTCCTGTCGGAGGAGAACGCCACGCTGCTCAACGTCCACACTGAGCGAGCTCAGCAACTGGAGACGCTCAGCTCCACCAAACGGAATCGGACAAGCCAGGACAGCTCCTCCACGTGACCCCCTTGAACTCGACTTGACCCCGAGAGACGATGACCTCGCTCGAGACCTTCAAACCGACGCTACGGAACGTATTCCAAAAGTGCTGATCTAGGATCAGTTCCCCTCTGTTCATATATTCATATTTATTAAGATCTAAAAATGCCAAACTGATCCTAAATCAGCACTCTTGCTCTGAGCCTCAACTTGGATATGGGTCCCTGAAAACATTTTCTACCGATAGCTGTCAAATCCTTGCTTCCTCTGTCCTTG
>NC_060192.1:40244148-40269148 GCF_021184085.1 Oncorhynchus gorbuscha | reverse complement strand
TAGTAATTCCGGTACCAATTTGTTAGTAATTCCGGTACCAATTTGTTAGTAATTCCGGTACCAATTTGTTAGTAATTCCGGTACCAATTTGTTAGTAATTCTGGTACCAATTCCGGTACCAATTTGTTAGTAATTCCGGTACCGATTTGTCAGTAATTCCGGTACCGATTTGTTAGTAATTCCGGTACCAATTTGTTAACAGAATTACGAGTTTGAATCAAGAAGCTTGTGAACATATCTTCAAGGGGTTTTTTGGTAACGGAATTTCAAGGGGTTTTTTAGTAACGGAATTTCAAGGTTTCCATTCAATTGGCGACAGATTTTCATGCCAAAATGTATAGTTCTGCATAAAAACTCTGCTCATTTCCCCACCAGAGATGTTAAAAGGCTGTGCATGACGATTTGGTGCATATAAAAATACCTTTTTATGGGTTAAATTCCTATTTTACCCAATAAAACATTTATTGTTAAGTGGGTTTCCATCGAATTTTTAACTCTAAAGAACATTTAGCATTATATTGCGTGTGCCCCCTCTAGTACAGTGCCCCCTCTAGTACTGGCCTGCACTCTCTAGCCAGCAGCACCCCGGGTGTAGATACAGTACTGTTGGTCAGAGCGCACGTATATAGCCTTCATGATGAGATTATTATGGAATAAAGAGCAAGATTATTTGTATTTGTCAAATTGACAGTCAATCATCGATCATCGTGTCATCAGAATAAGACCCTGGATATTCATTGGAAAGGAGCATCAAGCTCATCACCGTGACATTTCACCCCCTGTGAAGTTCATCATAACTTATTTGATCTGTAACCTAATAAACCACAGGTTTTCCCAAGGAGTCGTAGTGGGAGGACCACACAATGCCACCACTTAACTCCATGTTTACTTCAATAGGATGGTTATTATAGTGATTCCACCAAACTGACTTGTTGCGGATAAGAATCAGTATTGACGACATAATGTATTCTTTTCACTTAATATTTCATGCACCGCATAAGAATCTAAAGTTCAATGTGTTTCCATTTAATAATAATAATAATATATGCCATTTAGCAGACGCTTTTATCCAAAGCGACTTACAGTCATGTGTGCATACATTCTACGTATGGGTGGTACACTGATAGTTTTGTCACTGTTGCATTAAATAGTAAATATTCCCACTCTGGTCTTAGTGCCTGCTCTCTAGCTAACAGCTACTCTGGTTTTAGTGCCTGCTCTCTAGCCAACAGCTACTCTGGTCTTAGTGCCTGCTCTCTAGCTAACAGCTACTCTGGTCTTAGTGCCTGCTCTCTAGCTAACAGCTACTCTGGTCTTAGTGCCTGCTCTCTAGCTAACAGCTACTCTGCTCTTAGTGCCTGCGCTCTAGCCAACAGCTACTCTGGTCTTAGTGCCTGCTCTCTAGCTAACAGCTACCCTGGTCTTAGTGCCTGCTCTCTAGCCAACAGCTACTCTGGTCTTAGTGCCTGCTCTCTAGCTAACAGCTACTCTGGTTTTAGTGCCTGCTCTCTAGCCAACAGCTACTCTGGTCTTAGTGCCTGCTCTCTAGCTAACAGCTACTCTGGTCTTAGTGCCTGCTCTCTAGCTAACAGCTACTCTGGTCTTAGTGCCTGCTCTCTAGCTAACAGCTACTCTGGTCTTAGTGCCTGCTCTCTAGCCAACAGCTACTCTGGTCTTAGTGCCTGCTCTCTAGCTAACAGCTACTCTGGTCTTAGTGCCTGCTCTCTAGCTAACAGCTACTCTGGTCTTAGTGCCTGCTCTCTAGCTAACAGCTACTCTGGTCTTAGTGCCTGCTCTCTAGCTAACAGCTACTCTGGTCTTAGTGCCTGCTCTCTAGCTAACAGCTACTCTGGTCTTAGAGCCTGCTCTCTAGCTAACAGCTACTCTGGTCTTAGTGCCTGCTCTCTAGCCAACAGCTACTCTGGTCTTAGTGCCTGCTCTCTAGCTAACAGCTACTCTGGTCTTAGTGCCTGCGCTCTAGCCAACAGCTACTCTGGTCTTAGTGCCTGCTCTCTAGCTAACAGCTACTCTGGTCTTAGTGCCTGCTCTCTAGCTAACAGCTACTCTGGTCTTAGTGCCTGCTCTCTAGCTAACAGCTACTCTGGTCTTAGAGCCTGCTCCCTAGCTAACAGCTACTCTGGTCTTAGTGCCTGCTCCCTAGCTAACAGCTACTCTGGTCTTAGTGCCTGCTCTCTAGCTAACAGCTACTCTGGTCTTAGTGCCTGCTCTCTAGCTAACAGCTACTCTGGTCTTAGTGCCTGCTCCCTAGCTAACAGCTACTCTGGTCTTAGTGCCTGCTCTCTAGCTAACAGCTACTCTGGTCTTAGTGCCTGCTCTCTAGCCAACAGCTCACACATACAGTGCTGGGTAGGCTACTCTACATAGTGAGATTATTATGGATAAAAGCGAAAATATTTGTATTTGTCAAAGCCCTGTCAAGCATCGATCATCGTGTCACTGGAATAAGACCCTCAAATATTTATTTGAAAGGAGCATTCAAGCTCATAGCTGCACTTACAACACCCCCGTGACATTCATCACAAGTTGCTTTATCTGTGTCCTAAAGGAGCCCCCACAGTAGAGCTGGCACATTACCCATCTAACTTAGCAGGCCAAGCATAAATTACTGTATGGAGAAGAAATGAGCTACATTCCTATTATTAGCTAATGTTATAACGGCTAGTCAACATAGCTAGCTAACAATGTTGATGATAAGGATAACAGCTAGTTAAATAACAATAGCTAGCCAACTTCAAGATAAACATAGCATGCAATTTAGCAACCCATTAGCCAGTGTAACGGATGTGAAACAGCTAGCTTAGTTAGCGGTGGTGCGCTCTAAATAGCGTTTCAATCGGTGACGTCACTTGCTCTGAGACCTTGAAGTAGTAGTTCCCCTTGCTCTGCAAGGGCTACGGCTTTTGTGTAGCGATGGGTAACGATGCTTCGTGGGTGACTGTTGTTGATGTGTGCAGAGGGTCCCTGGTTCGCGCCCGGGTATGGGCGAGGGGACGGTCTAAAGTTATACTGTTACACCAGCTAGTTATCTAGTTAACGTTACTTTCAAGCTCCAGACTGTCCCCGTCATTATCATCCTCATTATCGGTGTCTGCGCTATCCAGGACCACCGATTGATGGATTGTTGGTCGACCGCCTAACACACTGTCCAGCACATAAAAAAAGTGGACATGCCACCCTTCCATTCTCGCTCCGATTGTTATCATCTTTTGCCTTCTTCTTCTTACCCCTTTCAAATGTTGAATATTTCGCTGGCACAGGAGCCAGGTATCCTTTCCCCTCTAATCTTCCTGGCTACGCCCTCAAATATGGCCCTTTCCCGACCCCGGGTAGCTACTGTAAAGTAATATGGCCTTTCCCCCCTGGGTAGCTACTGTAAAGTAATGTCTGATCACAATGCCAGCAAACATTTTGGTCTCCAACTTTGTCCAAAGTCTCCTACCACTGGTGTCCATTTTATTAGCTAGCTAGCGGGACTTCAAGCAGAAAGGAAGAGACGATCTTTCAAGTGCAAACGGGTAAAGTTGGTGGTAGAAAAGGATACGGAAGTTGTCCTTTTTAAAAATGAAAAATGACATTACACACTGTTGGACCTGTATGGACTTTCAGAATCTGAACACAATGAGTCCCTGACCAGCTAGATCTGAACACAATGAGTCCCTGACCAGCTAGATCTGAACACAATGAGTCCCTGACCAGCTAGATCTGAACACAATGAGTCCCTGACCAGCTGGATCTGAACACAATGAGTCCCCGACCAGCTAGATCTGAACACAATGAGTCCCTGACCAGCTAGATCTGAACACAATGAGTCCCTGACCAGCTGGATCTGAACACAATGAGTCCCTGACCAGCTAGATCTGAACACAATGAGTCCCTGACCAGCTAGATCTGAACACAATGAGTCCCTGACCAGCTGGATCTGAACACAATGAGTCCCCGACCAGCTAGATCTGAACACAATGAGTCCCTGACCAGCTAGATCTGAACACAATGAGTCCCTGACCAGCTGGATCTGAACACAATGAGTCCCTGACCAGCTAGATCTGAACACAATGAGTCCCTGACCAGCTAGATCTGAACACAATGAGTCCCCGACCAGCTAGATCTGAACACAATGAGTCCCCGACCAGCTAGATCTGAACACAATGAGTCCTCGACCAGCTAGATCTGAACACAATGAGTCCCTGACCAGCTAGATCTGAACACAATGAGTCCCTGACCAGCTAGATCTGAACACAATGAGTCCCTGTCTTTTTCATCGCAGAAATCACATGTACACTGAGTGTACAAAACATTATGAACATTGTTAGTGTCCATGCCCTGATGAATTGAGGCTGTTCTGAGGGCAAAAAGGGAGGGATGCAACTCAACATTAGGAAGGAGTTCTTAATGTTTTGTGCAAGCGTCAAGTGTATACACGGCTTAAAATACATTTAAATTCATAATATCTATTCTCTCTCTCTCTCTCTCTCTCTCTCTCTCTCTCTCTCTCTCTCTCTCTCTCTCTCTCTGTTAAACACACACACACACACACACTTGATCAAAGCAACTCCATTCACACAATCCTGAACGACCGCCCCCCAGATGGTGAAGGTAGGAAACAACATCTCCACTTCGCTGATCCTCAACACAGGGGCTCCACAAGGGTGCGTGCTCAGCCCCTTCCTGTACTCCCTGCTCACCCATGGCCATGCACCCCTTCAACTCAATCATCAAGTTTGCGGACGACACACCAGTAATAGGCTTGATTACCCACAACGACGAGACAGCCTACAGGGAGGAGGTGTGGGCTCTCGGAGTGTGGTGTCAGGAAAATAACCTCTCACTCAACGTCAATACAACAAAGGAGATGATCGTGGACTTCAGGAAACAGCAGTGGGAGCACCCTCCCCCCCATATCCACATCGACGGGACAGCAGTGGAGAAGGGGGAAAGTTTTTAAGTTCCTCTGTGTACACATCACAGACAAACTGAAATAGTCCACCCACACAGAGTGTGGTGAAGAAGGCGCAACGACGCCTCTTCAACCTCAAGCCAAATTTATTCAGCCTCCTGTCACCTAAAACCCTCACAAACGTTCACGGATGCACAATTGAGAGCATCCTGTCGGGCTGTATCACCGCCTGATACGGCAACTGCACCGCCCACAACCACAGGGCTCTTCAGAGGGTGGTGCGGTCTGCACAACGCATCACCGGGGGCAAACTACCTGCCCTCCATGACACCTACAGCACCCGATGTCACAGGAAGGCCAAAAGATAATCAAGAACAACAACCACCCGAGCCACAGCCTGTTCACCCCGCTATCATCCAGAAGGCGAGGTCAGTACAGGTGCGTCAAAGCTGGGACTTAAAAACAACTTCTATCTCAAGACCATCAGACTGTTAAACAGCCATCACTAACACAGAGAGGCTCAAATGGCTCACTAGTAACTTTAACAATGCCACTTGAATAATGTTTACATATCTTGCATTACTCGTCCCATATGACTACACTGTATTTTATACCATCTATTTCATCCTGCCTATGCCGCTCTGTCATCGCTCATCCATACATTTTTATGTATATATTCTTATTCCATTCCTTTACTTAGATTTGTGTCTATTAGGTTGTTGTGGAATTGTTAGATGACTTGTTGGTTATCACTGCATTGTCGGAACTAGAAACACAAGCATTTCATTACACTCGCATTAACATCTGCAAACCATGTGTATGTGACAAATACGATTTGATTTGATTTGAAACAACTGGCAGCATCAGGGTAAATTTCTGGTAGGTAGAACTGTGAAAGGTAACTCATATTTCACGCTTGTTTGTAATGAACAGAAAAACCACAATGACCAGTGTCAGTGAAAAACAAACGCTGAAAAAAAGAATGAAAGAGAAGTTTTTGAGATGACTGTGTGTTGTTCGATCGAAGTACACAACACCATCATCCAAGTTAGTGGGCACGTCCCCATCTACCTGGCAGGGTGGTGTCTACTGCATTACCATGTGATCACTATGAGCAGACGAATACACAGGGAAGTTGAAACTTCCCGATTGTACCAGTGAAATGAAAATGTGCCAATTCTAGCTTGGATAATTGTGATGTTTATGACAACAACAAAAAACACACAACGTTGTTAATATTGTAATGACTATATGCCGTGGCAGAGACGGGGTAAAACATTCCCCTTTAAAAGCCAGCAGCAGGCCTGGCTACACAGGCCCCTTCCAAAACGAACTGTCTTTGTTTAGTAGAGATCCTACAAAGTATTTCCCTCATCACTTTAGCTGAGGCAGGTAGAAAAGTTATCTTTAGATTCTCAAAATACCCGTGTCAACATAGTCATTTTTCCATTGGTCTTTTTTTAAACCATCATATTTAAATAAAAAAATGAAATTACTCATTGCCTTTTCTTGTTGTTACATTAAAAGTGGCCCGTTTGATTAAAATTCAATATCTTTTGAATGAGTTATTCACGTTGCAATATTTAGAAATGCAAGCTTTTATTTTGAAGTCTTCCCGCATTGACCATACAATATTTAGAAATGCAAGCTTTTATTTTGAAGTCTTCCCGCATTGACCATACAAAGTGACGTCATCACGCGCTTCTGGCAGAATACCAGCTTAGGGAAAGTCATATGACTAGTGCTTCCGCAGAATTGGGTACAGTCATTTACAGTTGTCAACAACAGTCCCAAGTTTTCTGTCCCGAGGTCTAAACTGTGTTCGGGAGGTTGTCACACTGAATATGTCAGCCTCATAAACCTGTTTAGGATTTCAGCTCACCGACGTCTTAGGATAACCAATGTCAGGTTAGTTTCATTTATAGTTCTACTGTTTGGGAAACACACACTCGGAGTTGATCACAAAGTTGAGTTGTTTTGAGATTGGTTGATTTGTCAGTGTTTAGGCTATACAATCTTACAATTGTTGTGTTTTGTCTTATTATTAGACAATGTCCCTTATTGGAAATATGTCTTACATTATGTGACAGCGTGCTATGGGTTGTTCTATACGGCTAACACGAGTTAACGTGGATTCTAGTTTTGAAACATATGCCAGACATCGGCTAGACAGGGTGTGACCATCTCACCCCGACATGGTTACAGATTTCTTGATTTGACAAAAACGGCTGACACCTGTGTAAAAAAAATATTATTTATTGTCATGCGTGTCAAATTAAAGCTAATAGTGTATTTGAGAAATAAATGCACACAACTACACACACTTATTATAATAATAAAAAAAAATATTTTAAAAATGCCATTCTTAAAAAGGATAAGCATGAGGAAAGGCCTTGATTTCTTGTCAAACAGATTAAAAAGTGGTCTTAGACATGTTAGAAAGACAAGAAGAAAAAGACTCCCTGACAACTAATAACAACACATTTCAAATTGGATAATGTCTTCGCCCCCCACACCACACCACTCTCTCGAGCTAAAGTCACCTATCCCAGCTCTTATTGACACCCACCCACCGGACAGCCATTAAAATGTAGTTGACATTTAGTCAGTTCGCCCTGGCTGGACCAAATCTGAACCAATCACAGACCGTACAGAACAGTAGAGCACGAGAGTATAATCTACTGTACAAAATAGTCATAGACGTCTATGATTGGTTCAGATGTGGTCTGGCCCGGACCAACCAAATGTTGTCTTGTTTGGGGGCGGGGTGCATTAGAATACTCAAATACCCTAAATAAGGATATTGCATATTTCCACCTTTGTTTATTTCATTTATCAGATGCTCAGACATCTTCAGATAGCTAGGTGGACCAGTCATAGCTAGGTGGACCAGTCATAGCTAGGTGGACCAGTCATAGCTAGGTGGACCAGTCATAGTCAGTACATTCATCTCCAGATAGCTAGGTGGACCAGTCATAGCTAGGTGGACCAGTCATAGTCAGTACATTCATCTCCAGATAGCTAGGTGGACCAGTCATAGCTAGGAGGACCAGTCATAGTCAGTACATTCATCTCCAGATAGCTAGGTGGACCAGTCATAGTCAGTACATTCATCTTCAGATAGCTAGGTGAACCAGTCATAGTCAGTACATTCATCTCCAGATAGCTAGGTGGACCAGTCATAGTCAGTACATTCATCTTCAGATAGCTAGGTGGACCAGTCATAGTCAGTACATTCATCTCCAGATAGCTAGGTGGACCAGTCATAGTCAGGACATTCATCTTCAGATAGCTAGGTGGACCAGTCATAGCTAGGTTCATCTTCAGATAGCTAGGTGGACCAGTCATAGCTAGGTGGACCAGTCATAGCTAGGTGGACCAGTCATAGCTAGGTGGACCAGTCATAGCTAGGTGGACCAGTCATAGCTAGGTGGACCAGTCATAGCTAGGTGGACCAGTCATAGTCAGGACATTCATCTCCAGATAGCTAGGTGGACCAGTCATAGTCAGTACATTCATCTCCAGATAGCTAGGTGGACCAGTCATAGTTAGGTGGACCAGTCATAGTCAGGACATTCATCTCCAGATAGCTAGGTGGACCAGTCATAGTCAGTACATTCATCTACAGATAGCTAGGTGGACCAGTCATAGTCAGGACATTCATCTACAGATAGCTAGGTGGACCAGTCATAGTCAGGACATTCATCTACAGATAGCTAGCTGGACCAGTCATAGTCAGGACATTCATCTCCAGATAGCTAGGTGGACCAGTCATAGTCAGTACATTCATCTCCAGATAGCTAGGTGGACCAGTCATAGTCCAGTCACATTAATCTACAGATAGCTAGGTGGACCAGTCATAGTCAGTACATTCATCTCCAGATAGCTAGGTGGACCAGTCATAGCTAGTGGACATTCATCTTCAGATAGCTAGGTGGACCAGTCATAGTCAGTACATTCATCTCCATCTACAGATAGCTAGGTGGACCAGTCATAGTCAGTACATTAAGATCTTCAGATAGCTAGGTGGACCAGTCATAGTCAGTACATTAATCTCCAGATAGCTAGGTGGACCAGTCATAGTCAGTACATTCATCTCCAGATAGCTAGGTGGACCAGTCATAGCTCAGTGGACATTCATCTCCAGATAGCTAGGTGGACCAGTCATAGCTAGGTGGACCAGTCATAGCTAGGTGGACCAGTCATAGTCAGTACATTCATCTCCAGATAGCTAGGTGGACCAGTCATAGTCAGGACATTCATCTCCAGATAGCTAGGTGGACCAGTCATAGTCAGGACATTCATCTTCAGATAGCTAGGTGGACCAGTCATAGTCAGGACATTCATCTTCAGATAGCTAGGTGGACCAGTCATAGTCAGTACATTCATCTTCAGATAGCTAGGTGGACCAGTCATAGTCAGTACATTCATCTTCAGATAGCTAGGTGGACCAGTCATAGTCAGTACATTCATCTTCAGATAGCTAGGTGGACCAGTCATAGCCAGTACATTAATCTTCAGATAGCTAGGTGGACCAGTCATAGTCAGTACATTAATCTTCAGATAGCTAGATGGACCAGTCATAGTCAGTACATTCATCTTCAGATAGCTAGGTGGACCAGTCATAGTCAGTACATTAATCTCCAGATAGCTAGGTGGACCAGTCATAGTCAGTACATTCATCTTCAGATAGCTAGGTGGACCAGTCATAGCCAGTACATTTATCTTCAGATAGCTAGGTGAGACAACCACATATCACAATATTTAAAATTTTCTTCAATAAAGTACAGTCAGAGCTAGTAAGAGGAGAAAGACAAGTGTTAGTTAATGGAAGGAACATTATTTTTGAGGGGTGAGGAGGATGTTGTGGAACTGGTCCACCTAGTTGTGGACTATTTAAGATCCTCTGAAGAGGGGGGAGGTTCAGATGTTTTCAGAAGATGGACTCTGCTGTCAGGGGGGACGCTGGGCAGGGACTCTGCTGTCCTAGTGTCAGGGGGAAGCTGGGCAGGGACTCTGCTGTCCTAGTGTCAGGGGGGAAGCTGGGCAGGGATTCTACTGTCCTAGTGTCAGGGGGAAGCTGGGCAGGGACTGCTGTCCTAGTGTCAGGGGGGAAGCTGGGCAGGGACTCTGCTGTCAGGGGGACGCTGGGCAGGGACTCTGCTGTCCTAGTGTCAGGGGGACGCTGGGCAGGGACTCTGCTGTCCTAGTGTCAGGGGGGCGCTGGGCAGGGACACTGCTGTCCTAGGGGGGGAAGCTGGGCACGGACTCTGCTGTCAGGGGGGGACGCTGGGCAGGGACTCTGCTGTCCTAGTGTCAGGGGGGGACGCTGGGCAGGGACTCTGCTGTCCTAGTGTCAGGGGGGAAGCTGGTTCCACCATTGGGGTGCCAGGACAGAGCTCTGACTGGGCTGAGATGGCAGTTGCCCTCCTGTAGGGGTGGGAGGGCCAAAACTGAGTATTTAGGTTGGGGTGTAGCGTTTGGGCATAGCCCGAGTTCCTCCTCCTGCTCCGTAGGAAAGAATCATGGCCTTGTACTTGATGCGAGATTCGATTGAAAGACAGTGGAGTGTGAGGAGGAGCGTGGTGACATGGGAGGAGCAGGGTGACATGGGAGGAGCAGGGTGACATGAGAGGAGCAGGGTGACATGGGAGGAGCAGGGTGACATGGGAGTAGCAGGGTGACATGGGAGTAGCAGGGTGACATGGGAGGAGCAGGGTGACATGGGAGGAGCAGGGTGACATGAGAGGAGCAGGGTGACATGGGAGGAGCAGGGTGACATGGGAGAACCTGGGAAGGTTGAACACCAGGCGGGCTGCAGCGTTCTGGGTAAGTTGCAAGGGTTTGATGGCAGAGCCCAGCCAACAGGCAGTTGTAGCAGTCCAGACTGGAGGAGTAGATGAGTGCCTGGATAAGAACCGGCGCTGCTTCCTGTGTGAGGTAGGGGTCGTACTCTAAGGATGTTGTAGACCATAAACCTGCAGTAGCGAGTCACTGCTCTGATGTTTGCAGCGAACGACAGGGTGTGGTCCAGGGTCACGCCAAGGCTCTTTGCCGACACCCAAGCAGAGATATCTGCCAGGCACACAGAGATGCGTGTCACCACTGGGTTTCAGAAGGGGGAGTGGGAAGGAGAAAAGTAGTTGTGTCATCCGCATAGCAATGATAGGAGAGGCCATGTGAGGATATGACAGAGCCAAGTGACTTTGTGTGTAGAGAGAAGAGGAGAGGGCCTAGAACCGATCCCTGGGGGACACCAGTAGTGCGAGTACGTGGTACAGACACAGATCCTCTCCACGTCACCTGGTAGGGAGCGGGCCGCCAGGTAGGATGTACTCCAGGAGTGTGCAGAGCCGGAGACACCCAGCTCTGAGATGGTGGAGAGGAGGATCTGATAGAGCCGGAGACACCCAGCTCTGAGATGGTGGAGAGGAGGATCTGATAGAGCCGGAGACACCCAGCTCTGAGATGGTGGAGAGGAGGATCTGATAGAGCCGGAGACACCCAGCTCTGAGATGGTGGAGAGGAGGATCTGATAGAGCCGGAGACACCCAGCTCTGAGATGGTGGAGAGAGGATCTGATAGAGCCGGAGACACCCAGCTCTGAGATGGTGGAGAGGAGGATCTGATAGAGCCGGAGACACCCAGCTCTGAGATGGTGGAGAGGAGGATCTGATAGAGCCGGAGACACCCAGCTCTGAGATGGTGGAGAGGAGGATCTGATAGAGCCGGAGACACCCAGCTCTGAGAGAGTGGAGAGGAGGATCTGATAGAGCCGGAGACACCCAGCTCTGAGATGGTGGAGAGGAGGATCTGATAGAGCCGGAGACACCCAGCTCTGAGATGGTGGAGAGGGGGACCTGATAGAGCCGGAGACACCCAGCTCTGAGATGGTGGAGAGGGGGACCTGATAGAGCCGGAGACACCCAGCTCTGAGATGGTGGAGAGGAGGATCTGGGTTCACAGTGTCGGAAGGCAGCGGGATAGTTTAGATAGTTTTATGAGGGAGAACAGAGCAGAAAGAGTCTGCTTTGGCAGTGCGGAGAGCCTCCGTGACACAATAGGAGAGCAGTCTCGGTTAAGTGACCCGTCTTGTAGGCTGACTTGTTCTGAGCGAGGTAACGAGAGTGTTGGTCAGAGTCTCGTTGTGTTTTTGGAAAGAATAGAAAGGGATACAGAAAGTTTTTGTTTAATTTTTGGTTTCTTGAGGGGAGGGACTCCGCCCATTTTGAAGTTGGAGAGGACAGAGCCAGTGGTCAGGGATGAGCTGATGCGGGAAGTGAGGAATGGGAGGGAGGTCTCCAGAGATGGTCTGGTGGAGGGGATGGGGGGGGGGTCGAGCGGGCAGACCTCACTAGTCACAGGATGTCACCTGGAGGGTAGTTATGCGCGAGTGAGACCAGTGGACTCAATTTGCCGAGTGAATTAAAAGCGGATGTTGTCAACCTTCTTTTCAAAGTGGTTGGCAAAGTCTTCCGCAGAGGGGGTGGAGGATTTAGGAGGGAGGAGAAGGTGGAAAATAGTTTCCTAGGGTTAGAGGCAAAAGCTTGACATTTAGAGTGAAAGAAAGTGGCTTTAGCAGCAGATCCAGAGGTAGAGAGGAGGGAGTGGAAGGATGGTAGGTCCTCCAGAGTAAAAACAAAAAAATTGCTCAGCTGCCCGCATCCCTGTTCTGTAAGCTCGCAATGAATCACTCAGCCACGGAGGAAGAGGAAGAGGAAGGAACGGGAACAGTGTGAGTCGTAAAATACGGAAAGGGAGGAGAGCAGGGTCGAATAGGCAGACATGATGGAGAATGATTTAGCAGAAGGGAGAGATGATAGAACAGGAGAGAGTAGTGGGAGAAAGAGCGCTCAGACCCTACCATCTGGGTGTGTAGGTTTGAGGAAGAGGGAGACAGAAATTGAAACAAAGTGGTGATCAATGACAGAGTGGGATTGCAGGGGGATTAGTGAACAAACAGCCAATCTAGTAAAGATGAGGTCAAGCGTATTGCGTGCCTTGTGAGTGGGAGGGGACTGGGAAAAGGTGAGGTCAGAAGAGACAAGGAGGGCAAAGGAAAAAGTGGAAAGAAATGAATTGAAGGCAGACATCGGGATGTTGAAGTCTGACGAAGGCCTCGAGGCCGATACGTAAAGCTTAATCAAGAGCAGTGGTACCAACTCCAGAGGGGTGGTACTAACTCCAGAGCAGTGGTACTAACTCCAGAGGGGTGGTACTAACTCCAGAGGGGTGGTACTAACTCCAGAGGGGTGGTACTAACTCCAGAGGGGTGGTACTAACTCCAGAGGGGTGGTACTAACTCCAGAGGGGTGGTACTAACTCCAGAGGGGTGGTACTAACTCCAGAGGGGTGGTACTAACTCCAGAGGGGTGGTACTAACTCCAGAGGGGTGGTACTAACTCCAGAGGGGTGGTACTAACTCCAGAGGGGTGGTACCAACTCCAGAGGGGTGGTACCAACTCCAGAGGGGTGGTACCAACTCCAGAGGGGTGGTACCAACTCCAGAGGGGTGGTACCAACTCCAGAGGGGTGGTACCAACTCCAGAGGGGTGGTACTAACTCCAGAGGGGTGGTGCTAACTCCAGAGGGGTGGTGCTAACTCCAGAGGGGTGGTACTAACTCCAGAGGGGTGGTACTAACTCCAGAGGGGTGGTACTAACTCCAGAGGGGTGGTACTAACTCCAGAGGGGTGGTACTAACTCCAGAGCGGTGTGCGGGTTTCTTTTTTCTCATCTCGTTCAACTGCTACCATGCACCTGCAACTAACAGTTCCGATGTGCGATTGATTGCCTTTTGATCCAATGAGCGGTGAGCTATCATCAGGAAATGTGCTTATCAACGTATCAAGCTCATTGAGGAACTGTCCAAGGGCACCTGGTGGCCGATAGATTACAACAATGTTAAACTCGAGTGGACAAGTGACAGTGACAACATGGCATTCAAAATGAGGAGATAGACAGGTGAGGAAAAGAGACAGACAGATGACTGGATATGAGTGGCAGACAGATGACTGGATATGAGTGGCAGACAGATGACTGGATATGAGTGGCAGACAGGTGACAGATGACTGGATATGAGTGGCAGACAGATGACTGGATATGAGTGGCAGACAGATGACTGGATATGAGTGGCAGATAGATGATTGGATATGAGTGGCAGACAGATGCCTGGATATGAGTGCCAGACAGATGACTGGATATGAGTGGTAGACAGATGACTGGATATGAGTGGTAGACAGATGACTGGATATGAGTGGCAGACAGATGACTGGATATGAGTGGCAGACAGATGATTGGATTTGAGTGGCAGACAGATGACTGGATATGAGTGGCAGACAGATGACTGGATATGAGTGGCAGACAGATGACTGGATATGAGTGGCAGACAGATTACTGGATATGAGTGGCAGAATGATGACTGGATATGAGTGGCAGACAGATGACTGGATATGAGTGGCAGACAGATGATTGGATATGAGTGGCAGACAGATGACTGGATATGAGTGGCAGACAGGTGACAGATGACTGGATATGAGTGGCAGACAGATGACTGGATATGAGTGGCAGACAGATGACTGGATGTGAGTGGCAGACATTATTGGATATGATTGGCAGACAGATGCCTGGATATGAGTGCCAGACAGATGACTGGATATGAGTGGCAGACAGATGACTGGATATGTGTGGCAGACAGATGACTGGATATGTGTGGCAGACAGATGACTGGATATGAGTGGCAGACAGATGACTGGAATTGAGTGGCAGACAGAGGTCTGGATATGAGTGGCAGACAGATGACTGGATATGAGTGGCAGACAGATGACTGGATATTGAGTGGCAGACAGATGACTGGATATTGAGTGGCAGACAGATGACTGGATATTGAGTGGCAGACAGATGACTGGATATTGAGTGGCAGACAGACGACTGGATATGAGTGGCAGACAGATGACTGGATATGAGTGGCAGATAGATGACTGGATATGAGTGGAAGACAGATGACTGGATATGAGTGGCAGACAGATGACTGGATATGAGTGGCAGACAGGTGACAGATGACTGGATATGAGTGGCAGACAGATGACTGGATATGAGTGGCAGACAGATGACTGGATATGAGTGGCAGACAGATGACTGGATATGAGTGGCAGACAGATGATTGGATATGAGTGGCAGACAGATGCCTGGATATGAGTGCCAGACAGATGACTGGATATGAGTGGTAGACAGATGACTGGATATGAGTGGTAGACAGATGACTGGATATGAGTGGCAGACAGATGACTGGATATGAGTGGCAGACAGATGATTGGATTTGAGTGGCAGACAGATGATTGGATTTGAGTGGCAGACAGATGATTGGATTTGAGTGGCAGACAGATGACTGGATATGAGTGGCAGACAGATGACTGGATATGAGTGGCAGACAGATTACTGGATATGAGTGGCAGAATGATGACTGGATATGAGTGGCAGACAGATGACTGGATATGAGTGGCAGACAGATGACTGGATATGAGTGGCAGACAGGTGACAGATGACTGGATATGAGTGGCAGACAGATGACTGGATATGAGTGGCAGACAGATGACTGGATGTGAGTGGCAGACATTATTGGATATGATTGGCAGACAGATGCCTGGATATGAGTGCCAGACAGATGACTGGATATGAGTGGCAGACAGTTGACTGGATATGAGTGGCAGACAGATGACTGGATATGAGTGGCAGACAGATGTCTGGATATGAGTGGCAGACAGATGACTGGGTATGAGTGGCAGACAGACGACTGGATATGACTGGCAGACAGGTGACTGGATATGAGTGGCAGACAGATGACTGGATATGAGTGGCAGACAGATGACTGGATATGAGTGGCAGACAGGTGACAGATGACTGGATATGAGTGGCAGACAGATGACTTGATATGAGTGGCAGACAGATGACTGGATATGAGTGGCAGACAGATGACTGGGTATGAGTGGCAGACCGATGACTGGATATGAGTGGCAGACCGATGACTGGATATGAGTGGCAGACAGATGCCTGGATATGAGTGGCAGACAGATGTCTGGATGTGAGTGGCAGACAGATGACTGGATGTGAGTGGCAGACAGATGACTGGATATGAGTGGCAGACAGATGACTGGATGTGAGTGGCAGACAGATGACTGGATGTGAGTGGCAGACAGATGACTGGAAATGAGTGGCAGACAGATGACTGGATATGAGTGGCAGACAGATGACTGGATATGAGTGGCAGACAGGTGACAGATGACTGGATATGAGTGGCAGACAGATGACTGGATATGAGTGGCAGACAGATGACTGGATATGAGTGGCAGACAGATGATTGGATATGAGTGGCAGACAGATGCCTGGATATGAGTGCCAGACAGATGACTGGATATGAGTGGTAGACAGATGACTGGATATGAGTGGTAGACAGATGACTGGATATGAGTGGCAGACAGATGACTGGATATGAGTGGCAGACAGATGATTGGATTTGAGTGGCAGACAGATGACTGGATATGAGTGGCAGACAGATGACTGGATATGAGTGGCAGACAGATGACTGGATATGAGTGGCAGACACAGATTACTGGATATGAGTGGCAGAATGATGACTGGATATGAGTGGCAGACAGATGACTGGATATGAGTGGCAGACAGATGATTGGATATGAGTGGCAGACAGATGACTGGATATGAGTGGCAGACAGGTGACAGATGACTGGATATGAGTGGCAGACAGATGACTGGATATGAGTGGCAGACAGATGACTGGATGTGAGTGGCAGACATTATTGGATATGATTGGCAGACAGATGCCTGGATATGAGTGCCAGACAGATGACTGGATATGAGTGGCAGACAGATGACTGGATATGTGTGGCAGACAGATGACTGGATATGTGTGGCAGACAGATGACTGGATATGAGTGGCAGACAGATGACTGGAATTGAGTGGCAGACAGAGGTCTGGATATGAGTGGCAGACAGATGACTGGATATGAGTGGCAGACAGATGACTGGATATTGAGTGGCAGACAGATGACTGGATATTGAGTGGCAGACAGATGACTGGATATTGAGTGGCAGACAGATGACTGGATATTGAGTGGCAGACAGACGACTGGATATGAGTGGCAGACAGATGACTGGATATGAGTGGCAGATAGATGACTGGATATGAGTGGAAGACAGATGACTGGATATGAGTGGCAGACAGATGACTGGATATGAGTGGCAGACAGGTGACAGATGACTGGATATGAGTGGCAGACAGATGACTGGATATGAGTGCCAGACAGATGACTGGATATGAGTGGTAGACAGATGACTGGATATGAGTGGTAGACAGATGACTGGATATGAGTGGCAGACAGATGACTGGATATGAGTGGCAGACAGATGATTGGATTTGAGTGGCAGACAGATGATTGGATTTGAGTGGCAGACAGATGACTGGATATGAGTGGCAGACAGATGACTGGATATGAGTGGCAGACAGATTACTGGATATGAGTGGCAGAATGATGACTGGATATGAGTGGCAGACAGATGACTGGATATGAGTGGCAGACAGATGATTGGATATGAGTGGCAGACAGATGACTGGATATGAGTGGCAGACAGGTGACAGATGACTGGATATGAGTGGCAGACAGATGACTGGATATGAGTGGCAGACAGATGACTGGATGTGAGTGGCAGACATTATTGGATATGATTGGCAGACAGATGCCTGGATATGAGTGCCAGACAGATGACTGGATATGAGTGGCAGACAGTTGACTGGATATGAGTGGCAGACAGATGACTGGATATGAGTGGCAGACAGATGTCTGGATATGAGTGGCAGACAGATGACTGGGTATGAGTGGCAGACAGACGACTGGATATGACTGGCAGACAGGTGACTGGATATGAGTGGCAGACAGATGACTGGATATGAGTGGCAGACAGATGACTGGATATGAGTGGCAGACAGGTGACAGATGACTGGATATGAGTGGCAGACAGATGACTTGATATGAGTGGCAGACAGATGACTGGATATGAGTGGCAGACAGATGACTGGGTATGAGTGGCAGACCGATGACTGGATATGAGTGGCAGACCGATGACTGGATATGAGTGGCAGACAGATGCCTGGATATGAGTGGCAGACAGATGTCTGGATGTGAGTGGCAGACAGATGACTGGATGTGAGTGGCAGACAGATGACTGGATATGAGTGGCAGACAGATGACTGGATGTGAGTGGCAGACAGATGACTGGATGTGAGTGGCAGACAGATGACTGGATGTGAGTGGCAGACAGCTGACTGGATGTGAGTGGCAGACAGATGACTGGATGTGAGTGGCAGACAGATGACTGGATGTGACTGGATATGAGTGGCAGACAGATGACTGGATATGAGTGGCAGACAGATGTCTGGATATGAGTGGCAGACAGATGACTGGATGTGAGTGGCAGACAGATGACTGGATATGACTGGATATGAGTGGCAGACAGATGACTGGATATGAGTGGCAGACAGATGTCTGGATATGACTGGATATGAGTGGCAGACAGATGACTGGATATGAGTGGCAGACAGATGTCTGGATATGAGTGGCAGACAGATGACTGGATGTGAGTGGCAGACAGATGACTGGATGTGACTGGATATGAGTGGCAGACAGATGACTGGATATGAGTGGCAGACAGGTGACAGATGACTGGATATGAGTGGCAGACAGATGACTGGATATGACTGGATATGAGTGGCAGACAGATGACTGGATATGAGTGGCAGACAGATGTCTGGATATGAGTGGCAGACAGATGACTGGATGTGAGTGGCAGACAGATGACTGGATATGAGTGGCAGACAGATGACTGGATGTGAGTGGCAGACAGATGACTGGATGTGAGTGGCAGACAGATGACTGGATGTGAGTGGCAGACAGATGACTGGATATGATTGGCAGACAGATGACTGGATGTGAGTGGCAGACAGATGACTGGATGTGAGTGGCAGACAGATGACTGGATGTGAGTGGCAGACAGATGACTGGATGTGAGTGGCAGACAGATGACTGGATGTGAGTGGCAGACAGATGACTGGATGTGAGTGGCAGACAGATGACTGGATATGAGTGGCAGACAGATGACTGGATGTGAGTGGCAGACAGATGACTGGATATGAGTGGCAGACAGATGACTGGATGTGAGTGGCAGACAGCTGGCTGGATGTGAGTGGCAGACAGATGACTGGATGTGAGTGGCAGACAGATGACTGGATATGAGTGGCAGACAGATGACTGGATGTGAGTGGCAGACAGCTGGCTGGATGTGAGTGGCAGACAGATGACTGGATGTGAGTGGCAGACAGATGTGACGGATTTGTAAGTGTATTATGCTAAATAATGACATTGAGATGTCGTCAACTAGCTGTTAAATCTGTTGGTTACCACGAGCTGTTTCTGTTTACAAGTCTGTTTTTACTGCTGGGGGGGAGATTTTGATTTGACTAGATGTGATTAGATTTGTTTTAATATACCATGATAGCCTGCAGATCAATAGTAGTTTAGGCTACAGCTGTTTGACTGACACCACTGTTTTAAGGAAGTAGTAGGTTAAGCTACAGGAAGTAGTAGGTTAGGCTACAGGAAGTAGTAGGTTAGGCTACAGGAAGTAGTAGGTTAGGCTACAGGAAGTAGTAGGTTAGGGTACAGGAAGTAGTAGGTTAGGCTACAGGAAGTAGTAGGTTAGGCTACAGGAAGTAGTATAATTTTGTCATCTTTTTTTCTCTCTCTCTTTTTGTGTTTGTACTAACCTCTGTGTGTGTGTGTGTGTGTGTGTGTGTGTGTGTGTGTGTGTGTGTGTGTGTGTGTGTGTGTGTGTGTGTGTGTGTGTGTGTGTGTGTGTGTGTGTGTGTGTCCACAGATGTCCGTTGCCATGTCTAGTCTGGAGAGCCTGCGGTCCTCTGTGTTTACCTTTGAGTCCTCCGTGCACAGCTGCCATGTGCTGCGTTGTCTGGACGACCAGCGGAGGCGTGACCTGCTGTGTGACATCACTGTGCTGGCCGAAGGGAGGAGTTTCAGGGCCCACCGTTCTGTGCTGGCCTCCTGCAGCGACTACTTCACACACAGGGTCTCCTCCCACGCACCACAGGGCCTTGTCGTCACCCTGCCTCAGGAGGTGAGAAGGGAGGGACCATGACCCAAGGAGTCCAGGATCACATTAGTCCACTTCAGGCCAGGAGTTTTCCGATCTTACCATACGAGATCCAGATCCGGAGTACTGATGGTTTTCTGTTCTACCTGATAATTAATGGCTTCCACCTGGTGTCCCCAGGTCGAAATCAGTCGCTGGTTTAAAGGGAGATAATGAAAATCAGTAATGGACCTGGCTTCCAGATCCACATAGGAATTTGACTCATTTAGCTGTTAGCCAACTGAGCTAAAGCCTATTTAACACAAGTATTAATATTTATATTTATTAAGGATTAAGGCAGCAGCTACTCTTCCTGGGGTTTATTATGGATCCCCCATTAGTTCCTGTCAATACAGCAACTTTATTATGGATCCCCCATTAGTTCCTGCCAAGTCAGCTACTCTTCATGGGGTGTATTATGGATCCCCATTAGTTCCTGTCAAGGCAGCAGCTACTCTTCCTGGGGTTTATTATGGATCCCCATTAGTTCCTGTCAAGGCAGCAGCTTTATTATGGATCCCTCATTAGTTCCTGTCAAGGCAGCAGCTACTCTTCCTGGGGTTTATTATGGATCCCCATTAGTTCCTGCCAAGGCAGCAGCTACTCTTCCTGGGGTTTATTATGGATCCCTCATTAGTTCCTGTCAAGGCAGCAGCTACTCTTCCTGGGGTTTATTATGGATCCCCATTAGTTCCTGTCAAGGCAGCAGCTTTATTATGGATCCCTCATTAGTTCCTGTCAAGGCAGCAGCTACTCTTCCTGGGGTTTATTATGGATCCCTCATTAGTTCCTGTCAAGGCAGCAGCTTCTCTTCCTGGGGTTTATTATGGATCCCCATTAGTTCCTGCCAAGGCAGCAGCTACTCTTCCTGGGGTTTATTATGGATCCCTCATTAGTTCCTGTCAAGGCAGCAGCTACTCTTCCTGGGGTTTATTATGGATCCCCATTAGTTCCTGCCAAGGCAGCAGCTACTCTTCCTGGGGTTTATTATGGATCCCCATTAGTTCCTGCCAAGGCAGCAGCTACTCTTCCTGGGGTTTACTATGGATCCCCATTAGTTCCTGTCAAGGCAGCAGCTTTATTATGGATCCCCATTAGTTCCTGCCAAGGCAGCAGCTACTCTTCCTGGGGTTTATTATGGATCCCCATTAGTTCCTGCCAAGGCAGCAGTTACTCTTCCTGGGGTTTATTATGGATCCCTCATTAGTTCCTGTCAAGGCAGCAGCTACTCTTCCTGGGGTTTATTATGGATCCCCATTAGTTCCTGCCAAGGCAGCAGCTACTCTTCCTGGGGTTTATTATGGATCCCCATTAGTTCCTGCCAAGGCAGCAGCTACTCTTCCTGGGGTTTATTATGGATCCCCATTAGTTCCTGCCAAGGCAGCAGCTACTCTTCCTGGGGTTTATGGATCCCCATTAGTTCCTGCCAAGGCAGCAGCTACTCTTCCTGGGGTTTATTATGGATCCCCATTAGTTCCTGCCAAGGCAGCAGCTACTCTTCCTGGGGTTTATTATGGATCCCCATTAGTTCCTGTCAAGGCAGCAGCTACTCTTCCTGGGGTTTATTATGGATCCCCATTAGTTCCTGCCAAGGCAGCAGCTACTCTTCCTGGGGTTTATTATGGATCCCCATTAGTTCCTGCCAAGGCAGCAGCTACTCTTCCTGGGGTTTATTATGGATCCCCATTAGTTCCTGTCAAGGCAGCAGCTACTCTTCCTGGGGTTTATTATGGATCCCCATTAGTTCCTACCAAGGCAGCAGCTACTCTTCCTGGGGTTTATTATGGATCCCCATTAGTTCCTGCCAAGGCAGCAGCTACTCTTCCTGGGGTTTATTATGGATCCCCATTAGTTCCTGCCAAGGCAGCAGCTACTCTTCCTGGGTTTATTATGGATCGCCATTAGTTCCTGCCAAGTCAGCAGCTACTCTTCCTGGGGTTTATTATGGATCCCCATTAGTTCCTACCAAGGCAGCAGCTACTCTTCCTGGGGTTTATTATGGATCCCCATTAGTTCCTGTCCAGGGCAGCAGCTACTCTTCCTGGGGTTTATTATGGATCCCCATTAGTTCCTGCCAAGGCAGCAGCTACTCTTCCTGGGGTTTATTATGGATCCCCATTAGTTCCTGCCAAGTCAGCAGCTACTCTTCCTGGGGTTTATTATGGATCCCCATTAGTTCCTGCTAAGTCAGCTACTCTTCCTGGGGTTTATTATGGATCCCCATTAGTTCCTGCCAAGGCAGCAGCTACTCTTCCTGGGGTTTATTATGGATCCCCATTAGTTCCTGCCAAGGCAGCAGCTACTCTTCCTGGGGTTTATTATGGATCCTCATTAGTTCCTGTCAAGGCAGCAGCTACTCTTCCTGGGGTTTATTATGGATCCCCATTAGTTCCTGCCAAGGTAGCAGCTACTCTTCCTGGGGTTTATTATGGATCCCCATTAGTTCCTGTCAAGGCAGCAGCTACTCTTCCTGGGGTTTATTATGGATCCCCATTAGTTCCTGCCAAGGCAGCAGCTACTCTTCCTGGGGTTTATTATGGGTCCCCATTAGTTCCTGTCAAGGCAGCAGCTACTCTTCCTGGGGTTTATTATGGGTCCCCATTAGTTCCTGTCAAGGCAGCAGCTACTCTTCCTGGGGTTTATTATGGATCCCCATTAGTTCCTGCCAAGGTAGCAGCTACTCTTCCTGGGGTTTATTATGGATCCCCATTAGTTCCTGTCAAGGCAGCAGCTACTCTTCCTGGGGTTTATTATGGATCCCCATTAGTTCCTGCCAAGGTAGCAGCTACTCTTCCTGGGGTTTATTATGGATCCCCATTAGTTCCTGTCAAGGCAGCAGCTACTCTTCCTGGGGTTTATTATGGATCCCCATTAGTTCCTGTCAAGGCAGCAGCTACTCTTCCTGGGGTTTATTATGGATCCCCATTAGTTCCTGTCAAGGCAGCAGCTACTCTTCCTGGGGTTTATTATGGATCCCCATTAGTTCCTGTCAAGGCAGCAGCTACTCTTCCTGGGGTTTATTATGGATCCCCATTAGTTCCTGCTAAGTCAGCTACTCTTCCTGGGGTTTACTATGGATCCCCATTAGTTCCTGTCAAGGCAGCAGCTACTCTTCCTGGGGTTTATTATGGATCCCCATTAGTTCCTGCTAAGTCAGCTACTCTTCCTGGGGTTTATTATGGATCCCCATTAGTTCCTGTCAAGGCAGCAGCTACTCTTCCTGGGGTTTATTATGGATCCCCATTAGTTCCTGCTAAGTCAGCTACTCTTCCTGGGGTTTATTATGGATCCCCATTAGTTCCTGCTAAGTCAGCTACTCTTCCTGGGGTTTATTATGGATCCCCATTAGTTCCTGCTAAGTCAGCTACTCTTCCTGGGGTTTATTATGGATCCCCATTAGTTCCTGCTAAGTCAGCTACTCTTCCTGGGGTTTATTATGGATCCCCATTAGTTCCTGCTAAGTCAGCTACTCTTCCTGGGGTTTATTATGGATCCCCATTAGTTCCTGTCAAGGCAGCAGCTACTCTTCCTGGGGTTTATTATGGATCCCCATTAGTTCCTGCTAAGTCAGCTACTCTTCCTGGGGTTTATTATGGATCCCCATTAGTTCCTGCCAAGTCAGCAGCTACTCTTCCTGGGGTTTATTATGGATCCCCATTAGTTCCTGCTAAGTCAGCTACTCTTCCTGGGGTTTATTATGGATCCCCATTAGTTCCTGCTAAGTCAGCTACTCTTCCTGGGGTTTATTATGGATCCCCATTAGTTCCTGCTAAGTCAGCTACTCTTCCTGGGGTTTATTATGGATCCCCATTAGTTCCTGCTAAGTCAGCTACTCTTCCTGGGGTTTATTATGGATCCCCATTAGTTCCTGCTAAGTCAGCTACTCTTCCTGGGGTTTATTATGGATCCCCATTAGTTCCTGCTAAGTCAGCTACTCTTCCTGGGGTTTATTATGGATCCCCATTAGTTCCTGCTAAGTCAGCTACTCTTCCTGGGGTTTATTATGGATCCCCATTAGTTCCTGCCAAGGCAGCAGCTACTCTTCCTGGGTTTATTATGGATCCCCATTAGTTCCTGCTAAGTCAGCTACTCTTCCTGGGGTTTATTATGGATCCCCATTAGTTCCTGCTCTTCCTGGGTTTAAGGATCCCCAGTTCCTGTCAAGGCTCTTTCCTGGGGTTTATTATGGATCCCCATTAGTTCCTGCTAAGTCAGCTACTCTTCCTGGGGTTTATTATGGATCCCCATTAGTTCCTGCTAAGTCAGCTACTCTTCCTGGGGTTTATTATGGATCCCCATTAGTTCCTGCTAAGTCAGCTACTCTTCCTGGGGTTTATTATGGATCCCCATTAGTTCCTGCTAAGTCAGCTACTCTTCCTGGGGTTTATTATGGATCCCCATTAGTTCCTGCTAAGTCAGCTACTCTTCCTGGGGTTTATTATGGATCCCCATTAGTTCCTGCTAAGTCAGCTACTCTTCCTGGGGTTTATTATGGATCCCCATTAGTTCCTGCTAAGTCAGCTACTCTTCCTGGGTTTATTATGGATCCCCATTAGTTCCTGTCAAGGCAGCAGCTACTCTTCCTGGGGTTTATTATGGATCCCCATTAGTTCCTGCTAAGTCAGCTACTCTTCCTGGGGTTTATTATGGACCCCCATTAGTTCCTGCTAAGTCAGCAGCTACTCTTCCTGGGGTTTATTATGGATCCCCATTAGTTCCTGCTAAGTCAGCTACTCTTCCTGGGGTTTATTATGGATCCCCATTAGTTCCTGCTAAGTCAGCTACTCTTCCTGGGGTTTATTATGGATCCCCATTAGTTCCTGCTAAGTCAGCTACTCTTCCTGGGTTTATTATGGATCCCCATTAGTTCCTG
>NC_060192.1:40221648-40239148 GCF_021184085.1 Oncorhynchus gorbuscha | reverse complement strand
GTGGTTGTCAGGCAACTGGAAGTCAACTGAGTGGTTGTCAGGCAACTGGAAGTCAACTGAGTGGTTGTCAGGCAACTGAGTGGTTGTCAGGCAACTGGAAGTCAACTGAGTGGTTGTCAGGCAACTGAGTGGTTGTCAGGCAACTGGAAGTCAACTGAGTGGTTGTCAGGCAACTGGAAGTCAACTGAGTGGTTGTCAGGGAACTGGAAGTCAACTGAGTGGTTGTCAGGCAACTGAGTGGTTGTCAGGCAACTGGAAGTCAACTGAGTGGTTGTCAGTCAACTGAGTGGTTGTCAGGCAACCGAGTGGTTGTCAGGCAACTGGAAGTCAACTGAGTGGTTGTCAGGCAACTGAGTGGTTGTCAGGCAACTGGAAGTCAACTGAGTGGTTGTCAGGCAACTGAGTGGTTGTCAGGCAACTGGAAGTCAACTGAGTGGTTGTCAGGCAACTGGAAGTCAACTGAGTGGTTGTCAGGCAACTGAGTGGTTGTCAGGCAACTGGAAGTCAACTGAGTGGTTGTCAGGCAACTGAGTGGTTGTCAGGCAACTGGAAGTCAACTGAGTGGTTGTCAGGCAACTGAGTGTCATTCATCACGCCGGCATAGTTTGTCTAAGAGATGAGATGAACTCAGTTCTGTCAGATAGGAAAGATATGGTATATTCTGAATCGACAGTAGTGTTGAGCGCTGAGTGTATAAACTCCCATATCTACTGGGTGAAATACCACAGTGTGACATCACAGCAGCAGGATTTGTGACCTGTTGCCACAAGCGTGGCGTCTAAGTGGCACAGTGGTCTCAGTCACTGCTTCTCAGTGCTAGGGGTGTCACTACCCCTAACCCTAATTTTGACAGAAAGCGGCTTCATTGCAAGCTAAGGTGTACTGTTAGCTAGCTCGCTAACATTATCTGGCTGGCTCCCTAGCTGATGACGTTATAGGTAGGTTATATAACTGGTTGTATGTGGGACTGTCATCACCATCTGTTTCTCTTCCTTTTCATCCCTCTCTAAAGGTGACGGTGAGTGGCTTGGAGCCCCTGCTGCAGTTTGCCTACACCTCCAAGCTGCTCTTCAGTAAAGATAATGTCATGGAGATACGACACTGTGCCTCTATTCTGGGTTTCAGGGATCTGGACTCGGCCTGTTTCGACTTCCTCCTGCCCAAGTTCTTCAGCAGCAGTTCGGCCTCCTTCCAGAGGAAGACCTGCTGTAAGACACGGTGCAGGAGACAGTCCCCTGGGCCAGAGCTCAGCGACATCGACACCAACAAGGATGTCTTAGATGATGACAAAGGGGTCCGGGTGGTTTCTGATTCGCCCGTTGAACAGGATGTGGGTGGCCAACCAGCAAATGGCGAGACGGGACGTGAAAGCAAAAATCTCACCCCTCCTCCTGAAGCCGATATCCAATCAGACGGCCAGACTGACTACTCCCTACAATGCCCCAAGTACCGTAAGTTCCAGCAGGCTTGTGGGAAGGTGAGGCCGTGTGTGGAGATCTGTGTCCCAGAAACAAACCATGACTCCCCAGTGGTGAGAGAGGAGGGCTGCCCTCTACCCCTGCACCTTCCCACATTCGTGCGAACCTGTTCCAGTGGTGGAGGATTTAGGGAAGGTCCTGCGGTGGAGACGTCTTCTGGAGAAAACTATTCACTTCTCTCACAGACACAGACTGACCAGGCAGGACAGGGAGAGGTGGAGCAGAGGACTGACCAGGCAGGACAGGGAGAGGTGACGCAGAGGACTGACCAGGCAGGACAGGGAGAGGTGACGCAGAGGACTGACCAGGCAGGACAGGGAGAGGTGACGCAGAGGACTGACCAGGCAGGACAGGGAGAGGTGACGCAGAGGACTGACCAGGCAGGACAGGGAGAGGGACTGACCAGGCAGGACAGGGAGAGGTGACGCAGAGGACTGACCAGGCAGGACAGGGAGAGGTGACGCAGAGGACTGACCAGGCAGGACAGGGAGAGATGACGCAGAGGACTGACCAGGCAGGACAGGGAGAGGTGGATCAGAGGACTGGAGAAGAGGATGATGAGGAGAAGAGAGAGACGAATGAGGGGAAGAGAAAGATGGACAAGAGAAGGAGAGAGGCAGATGAAGAGAACACAGAGAAGTATGAGAGGAGAGGAGAGACAGAAGAGAGGAGGAGAGGAGAGACAGAAGAGAGGAGGAGAGGAGAGACAGAAGAGAGGAGGAGAGGAGAGACAGAAGAGAGGAGGAGAGGAGAGACAGAAGAGAGGAGGAGAGGAGAGACAGAAGAGAGGAGGAGAGGAGAGACAGAAGAGAGGAGGAGAGGAGAGAGGGCATCTGGAGTTGACTGTCACAGCTCTATCCTTCCTCTCGTGGAGGTGTCTAGTGGTCAGCTTGTCAGCTGTGAAGAGAGCCCAGGGTTGGGTACAGCACCACACCGATGTCCCCTGGAGTCACCCGGGCTGGACAAGCAGAGCTCTGGAGGTGTGGGGGAAGGAGGTTGTGTTCTAGGGGGTAGAGGACACCATGAAGGGATATATCCAGCTGTCTCCTGCCTGCCACAGACAGAACAGGAGCAGGGAGAGAGAGCGAGGAGAAAGGTGGGGAGAATGAGAGAACATGGAAGAAGTGAAAGCGGAGAGAGGAGAGAGCGAGGATGGGAAGAGAGGAGCAGCGTGGAAAGAGAGGTGGCTGAACACTTGGCCCATGGCCCCTGGTCAGAGCTCCCCTCTTCTCCTGCCATCCTCCAGGACTTCCCTGGGACTGAGTCTGGGAACCTCCGGAGCAGCAACCCCACCTTGGACTGGCTTCACCAGCTTGACATCAGCTCCAGTACCGGGGACTGTCCCTTCCTCCACGGCTTGGACAGGGAGACAGATGGAGGGACGGACAGAGGGACAGGGGAGGGGACGGACAGTGGGACAAAGAGCGCAACTGGGCTGGGGTGCGAGGGGTTGTCCCAGTTAGAGAAGAGTCCCTGTGTGTCGTCCCTGACATCTGGAGACGATGGAGACTCAGACTGCTTCGATACGGAGGGAGACAGCGAGTCCTGTTCCTACAGACAGAGAGTCAGGGAGGTGAGTTAAACTAGAGGGAGACAGAGAGGTGAGTTAAACTAGAGGGAGACAGGGAGGAGAGGTGAGTTAAACTAGAGGGAGACAGAGAGTCCTGTTCCTACACCCAGAGAGTCAGGGAGGTGAGTTAAACTAGAGGGAGACAGAGAGGTGAGTTAAACTAGAGGGAGACAGAGAGTCAGGGAGGTGAGTTAAACTAGAGGGAGACAGAGAGTCAGGGAGGTGAGTTAAACTAGAGGGAGACAGAGAGTCAGGGAGGTGAGTTAAACTAGAGGGAGACAGGGAGACAGGGAGGTGAGTTAAACTAGAGGGAGACAGGACAGAAACTAGAGGGAGACAGAGAGTCAGGAGAGTTAAACTGAGGGAGACAGAGAGTCAGGGAGGTGAGTTAAACTAGAGGGAGACAGAGAGTCAGGGAGGTGAGTTAAACTAGAGGGAGACAGAGAGTCAGGGAGGTGAGTTAAACTAGAGGGAGACAGAGAGTCAGGGAGGTGAGTTAAACTAGAGGGAGACAGAGAGGTGAGTTAAACTAGAGGGAGACAGAGAGGTGAGTTAAACTAGAGGGAGACAGGAGACAGAGAGGTGAGTTAAACTAGAAACTAGGGAGACAGAGAGTCAGGGGTGAGTTAAACTAGAGGGAGAGACAGAGAGGTGAGTTAAACTAGAGGGAGACAGAGAGTCAGGGAGTGAGTTAAACTAGAGGGAGACAGAGAGTCAGAGAGTTAAACTAGAGTTAAACTAGAGGGAGACAGAGAGTCAGGGAGGTGAGTTAAACTTAGTTAAACTAGAGGGAGACAGAGAGGAGGGAGACAGAGAGTGAGTTTAAACTAGAGGGAGACAGAGAGTTAAACAGGGGAGACAGAGAGTGAGTTAAACTAGAGGGAGACAGAGTTAAACTAGAGGAGACAGACCTGTTAAACTAGAGAGTCAGGGAGGTGAGTTAAACTAAGGGAGACAGAGAGTCAGGAGTTAAACTAGAGGGAGACAGAGAGGTGAGTTAAACTAGAGGGAGACAGAGAGTCAGAGTTTAAACTAACTAGAAACTAGGGAGACAGAGGGAGACAGAGAGGTGAGTTAAACAGAGAGGTGAGTTAAACAGAGGGAGACAGAGGGAGACAGAGAGGTGAGTTAAACTAGAGGGAGACAGAGAGTGAGGGAGGTGAGTTAAACTAGAGGGAGACAGAGACAGGGAGGGAGGTGAGTTAAACTAGAGGGAGAGACTTCTGAGACAGAGAGTGAGTTAAACTAGAGGGAGACAGAGAGGTTTAAACTCAGAGAGACAGAGAGGTGAGTTAAACTAGAGGGAGACAGAGACAGAGAGGTGAGTTCTACTTAGAGGGAGACAGAGAGGTCTAGAGGGAGACAGTGAGTTAAACTAGAGGGAGACAGGGAGACATGAGAGTGAGAGGTGAGTTAAACTAGAGGGAGACCTAGAGGGAGACAGAGTCCTGTTTAAACTAGAGGGAGACAGAGAGGAGTTAAACTAGAGGGAGACAGAGAGACAGAGAGGTTTAAACTAGAGGGAGACAGGGAGAGACAGTTAAACTAGAGGCAGATATTTGAGTTAAACTAGAGGAGACAGAGAGGTGAGTTAAACTAGAGGGAGACAGAGAGGTGAGTTAAACTAGAGGGAGACAGAGAGACAGAGAGGTGAGTTAAACTAGAGGGAGACAGGGAGACAGAGAGGTGAGTTAAACTAGAGGGAGACAGAGAGGTGAGTTAAACTAGAGGGAGACAGAGAGACACAGTGAGTTAAACTGTTGTCAGGGAGACAGAGAGCTCTGAGGGAGACAGAGAGGTTTGCAGAGAGAGGCTTAGGACTGGGATGAACTTCTTGTATTGAAGCTTTTGTTCCAGCCCAGGTCTAACAGAACTGATTCTACTTATCATCTGGACCAGGTGTGTTCGAGCAGGGCTGGAACCAAAGCATGCACAGAGCTGTCACCCTGGGTTGTCCTGGTTTAATAAGACCAGAGAAAACCTCCATTATAAGGAGATAGGTAGGCATATATTTGGGTTTTGTCTAATTAACCGAAAAGTAAAATCTCTCTGTATGTTTAAAACATGCATACTGTTAGATCACAGTATTTATGTTGTCTTTCCTACTGGCTCTGACTTTGCTGCTAACTTCTTTATTGAAGAAAAATGTACTGACTATGACTGGTCCACCTAGCTATCTGTAGATGAATGTACTGACTATGACTGGTCCACCTAGCTATCTGAAGATGAATGTACTGACTATGACTGGTCCACCTAGCTATCTGGAGATGAATGTCCTGACTATGACTGGTCCACCTAGCTATCTGTAGATGAATGTACTGACTATGACTGGTCCACCTAGTTATCTGGAGATGAATGTCCTGACTATGACTGGTCCACCTAGCTATCTGAAGATTAATGTACTGACTATGACTGGTCCACTGAGCTATGACTGGTCCACCTAGCTATCTGTAGATGAATGTACTGACTATGACTGGTCCACCTAGCTATCTGGAGATGAATGTACTGACTATGACTGGTCCACCTAGCTATCTGGAGATGTCTGATAAATAACTAAAATGTAAAATGTCTGATCCCGTCCCCCATATTTTCAAGGTGCAGCTGCCGTTCTCTGTGGGTCGCATCGTGGGGTTGAGCAGGAATGACTTCCAGCTGATGCTGAGGCACCAGACTCTGACCAGAGAACAGCTGGACTTCGTCCACGACGTCAGGCGCAGGAGTAAGAACCGTATCGCGGCGCAGCGCTGTCGCAAGAGGAAGCTGGACTGTATACACAATCTGGAGCATGAGATAGACAAACTGGTGAGGCGGAAATGACTTCTTAAAATGACTTCCTAGGAGTAGTAGGTTGTTTCATTCTTGTCCCGGGGACACTTTTGAAATATGTTTCTGCTCCAGCTGCCTCCAATAACCATTGTGTCGTCAAATTACTGAATTAGTGGAATCAGCTGTGTAGTGCAGAAACCCTCCTATAAAAACATCTTATAGTTATTATATAATATATATATGATAGTATTATAAACATCTTATAGTTATTATATAATATATATATGATAGTATTATAAACATCTTATAGTTATTATATAATATATATATGATAGTATTATGAACATCTTATAGTTATTATATAATATATATATGATAGTATTATGTCTATTGTGCTATTAATTTGGAACATTCAGCAGACAGTGTTATGAATAGAATGAGACTTATTACTGTCGTCTGTCTGTCTGTCTGTCTGTCTGTCTGTCTGTCTGTCTGTCTGTCTGTCTGTCTGTCTGCCTGCCTGCCTGCCTGCCTGCCTGCCTGCCTGCCTGCCTGCCTGCCTGCCTGCCTGCCTGCCTGCCTGCCTGCCTGCCTGCCTGCCTGCCTGCCTGCGCCTCTGTCTCTGTGTCTGTCTGTCTGTCTGTCTGTCTGTCTGTCTGTCTGCCTGCCTGCCTGCCTGCCTGCCTGCCTGCCTGCCTGCCTGCCTGCCTGCCTGCCTGCCTGCCTGCCTGCCTGCCTGCCTGCCTGCCTGCCTGCCTGCCTGCCTGCCTGCCTCTGTCTCTGTCTGTCTGTCTGTCTGTCTGTCTGTCTGTCTGTCTGTCTGTCTGTCTGTCTGTCTGTCTGTCTGTCTGTCTGTCTGTCTGTCTGTCTGTCTGTCTGTCTGTCTGTCTGTCTGTCTGTCTGTCTGTCTGTCTCTCTGTGTGTCTGTCTCTCTGTCTGTCTCTGTCTCTGTGTTTGTGTAATGTCTCCATGTGTGTCTCCCAGAGGACCGAGAAGAACCAGCTGATATCAGAGAGGAGCCATCTGAACCAGATGAAGCTGAATACTTGGCACAGTGTGTCCGCTCTTTGTCAGAGAGTCTGCAGCGAGGCCGCCCTGAGACCAGAACAACTCCAGGTCCTAGCCAAGTACTCCTCCCCAGACTGCCCGCTCTCTGCTCTCATCTCCCCTACAGACCCAACCTCCCCTGGGCTAGGAGGACTACTACAATCCCAGGCCTCTCCCTAGGCCTGCTCCTCCTCAGGCCTAGCCTCAGAAAACTGTCAGAACCCTTCAGGAACCTTTGGAATCTTCGGAACCCTCGGCCAGCTGCTCCAGGGACACACCCACAGGGGAGGAGCTCTCAGGTGATTGAACAAGCCCTCAGGTATATACAGCTGTGTGATCAGTTGACTTGGATGCCCTGCCCATGGATGAGTGTGAGTCTGGACACCTTCATCATCGTCATCATCACCATTTCATAGACTTTCTTCTACAGGCAAAGACACTGTGGTTGTGTTCCAATTATCTCTCCTTCCTCAGAGGGGGCGCTCGGTTACTCCCTAAAGCATCAGATTGGTGTAGGCACAGAGCAGGGATGAATGAAACAGGAGAGTATTTTCCCACGGTTGACACGGTTACATACAAGATGACAGTATTTCAACCACATGAAAATATGCAGATGAACTGACATCTAACACCAGAGATAAACTGTGTGTGTGTGTGTGTGTGTGTGTGTGTGTGTCTGTGTGTGTGTGTGTGTGTGTGTGTGTGTGTGTGTGTGTGTGTGTGTGTGTGTGTGTGTGTGTGTGTGTGTGTGTGTGTGTGTGTGTGAGGTGGAAGGTTTGTTTTTAAGATGCCACAGGCCAACAGAAATAGAGGAACACCTGTCAGTCTGTCTGTCGGGCAGCAGAGAAGAATTACTGCAGTTAAACCCGGGGGGGTTGGGTAAAGTCTGTTCTGTCGGGAACTGTGTGTGTGTGTGTGTGTGTGTGTGTGTGTGTGTGTGTGTGTGTGTGTGTGTGTGTGTGTGTGTGTGTGTGTGTGTGTGTGTGTGTGTGTGTGTGTGTGTGTGTGTGTGTGTGTGTGAGAATACAGTACCAGTGTTTTGAGCTGCTCTTGCCATAATATGGACTTGATCTTTTACCAAATATAGCTAACTTCTGTTTACCATCCCTACCTTGTCACAACACAAACGATTGGCTCAAACACATTAAGAAATTCCACAAACTTAACTTTTACCAAAGGAACACCTGATAATTTAAATGCATTCCAGGTGACTACCTCAAAGCTGGTTGAGAGAATACCAAGAGTGTTCAAAGCTGTCATCAAGGCAAAGGGTGGCTACTTTGAAGAATCTAAAATCTAAAAATATATTTTGATTTGTTTAACACTTTTTTGGTTACTACATGATTCCATAATGTGTTATTTCATAGTTTTGATGTCTTCACTATTATTCTACAATGTAGAAAATAGTAAAAATAAAGAAAAACCCTTGAATGAGTAGGTGTGTCCAAACTTTTGACTGGTACTGTATATACACATGAGAAGCACTATATTTAGTCTGATGTTTATCTCATAGACGAATAGCCAACAACTTGTCGGAAATTAGAAGCAGAACTTTAGTGACGTCAACTAGATTACCGAGGCGACCATTCTATCGATTCATGACACCAGTCTTTTCCTTTCAAGTGTGGTCCTGTGTAGCTCAGTTGGTAGAGCATGGCGCTTGTAACGCCAGGGTAGTGGGTTCAATCCCCGGGACCACCCATACGTAGAATGTATGCACACATGACTGTAAGTCGCTTTGGATAAAAGCGTCTGCTAAATGGCATATATTATTATTATATTAAATCCATGAAAGGAAGTGAACAAGTGCACACTTTTGGGAGGAAGGAGTTGAAAAGTTGGGACGTAACCTGTGTGAAATAAGACCATATTACAATCCAACCACAACAACCTATGCAACTTAATGAATATGAATATTCGTTGAACACGAAGAATGTAATTACTACTAAAGTTATATTTCTCTGTGTCTTCTTTGACAGCTTTACACCTCAAACCGCTAATTTGAGTGTTTTGTTACTCGTGCCTTATTTTGTTAATTAAGAAGTTAGTTCAAATTATATGCCATGTTTTTCAAAGAACTTTCTGGACTTTCCTCTGAACATGTTCAATAGCACACAAAGCCAAGGTAACCTTTAGTCAACTTAAGGGTTAACTTTTGGTTAAGTTAAGGACAGCTGTGGTGAACCTGTGGTCATTGATCGTCTATATCTGTCTCAGGAGGCGGCTGTGGTGACCTCTGGACCGTGTGTTCTAGAACTCTGAAGGATTCCGGAAAACATTACACTTTGAACTGGCTTGGGGGACTATTACTATTTTAAATTCAGGAAAATTCTAGAATATGACCTATTCCAAAACATAACCTCATGGAGAGAGTGTCTTCTCAGGTATAGCAATGCAATGTACAGAACTCATTAAAAAATTTTTTTTTTAAAAAAGCATCTGTCTTTGTCCCTCCTCTCCCTCGTTCTCTCTCTCTGTCTATATCTCAATCTCTTTTTTCTTAATCTTAATCTCAGATGTCGACCTACTTCCGGTCTCTGTGTTTACTGTTCACAGTCACGTGCTAGTGAGAACTAGGAAACTCAGTCACGTGCTAGTGAGAACTAGGAAACTCAGTTACGTGCTAGTGAGAACTAGGAAACTCAGTCACGTGCTAGTCAGAACTAGGAAACTCAGTCACGTGCTAGTCAGAACTAGGAAACTCAGTCACGTGCTAGTCAGAACTAGGAAACTCAGTCACGTGCTAGTGAGAACTAGGAAACTCAGTCACGTGCTAGTGAGAACTAGGAAACTCAGTCACGTGCTAGTGAGAACTAGGAAACTCAGTCACGTGCTAGTCAGAACTAGGAAACTCAGTCACGTGCTAGTGAGAACTAGGAAACTCAGTCACGTGCTAGTCAGAACTAGGAAACTCAGTCACGTGCTAGTGAGAACTAGGAAACTCAGTCACGTGCTAGTCAGAACTAGGAGACACAGTTACGTGCTAGTGAGAACTAGGAAACTCAGTCACGTGCTAGTGAGAACTAGGAAACTCAGTCACGTGCTAGTGAGAACTAGGAAACTCAGTCACGTGCTAGTGAGAACTAGGAACACAGTCACGTGCTAGTGAGAACTAGGAAACTCAGTCACGTGCTAGTGAGAACTAGGAAACTAGGTCACGTGCTAGTGAGAACTAGGAAACTCAGTCACGTGCTAGTGAGAACTAGGAAACACAGTCACGTGCTAGTGAGAACTAGGAAACTCAGTCACGTGCTAGTGAGAACTAGGAAACTCAGTCACGTGCTAGTGAGAACTAGGAAACTCAGTCACGTGCTAGTGAGAACTAGGAAACTCAGTCATGTGCTAGTGAGAACTAGGAAACAGTCACGTGCTAGTGAGAACTAGGAAACACAGTCACGTGCTAGTGAGAACTAGGAAACTCAGTCACGTGCTAGTGAGAACTAGGAAACAGTCACGTGCTAGTCAGAACTAGGAAACTCGGTCACGTGCTGGTGAGAACTAGGAAACTCGGTCACGTGCTAGTCAGAACTAGGAAACTCGGTCACGTGCTGGTGAGAACTAGGAAACTCGGTCACGTGCTAGTGAGAACTAGGAAACTCAGTCACGTGCTAGTGAGAACTAGGAAACTCAGTCACGTGCTAGTGAGAACTAGGAAACTCAGTCACGTGCTAGTGAGAACTAAGAAACACAGTCACGTGCTAGTGAGAACTAGGAAAATCAGTCACGTGCTAGTGAGAACTAGGAAACTCGGTCACGTGCTAGTGAGAACTAGGAAACTCAGTCACGTGCTAGTGAGAACTAGGAAACAGTCACGTGCTAGTGAGAACTAGGAAACACAGTCACGTGCTAGTGAGAACTAGGAAACAGTCACGTGCTAGTGAGAACTAGGAAACAGTCACGTGCTAGTGAGAACTAGGAAACACAGTCACGTGCTAGTGAGAACTAGGAAACTCAGTCACGTGCTAGTCAGAACTAGGAAACACAGTCACGTGCTAGTGAGAACTAGGAAAGCTAGTCGGGAACTTGAAAACTCTGAAATTTCCCGACTTGCTAACTCGTTATAAAACGATGATCTCGAGTTTCCCACTTGATAAGTATCAAGAGTTAACCAATAGGAAGCTCTACGCAAATAACTTGCATTCATGTTTAACTCGGAGGCCCCTAATTCCGACTCGCATGTGAACACGAAAAGTGAGCATAGAAAAAATGTGACCATTGAACCCCCTGTCTGTGATTACTGGCTGCGATGGGGTCAACAGAGGAACCAACCACCAACAGCATCTTTTAAACTTATTTTGTATCTCTCAATGGTATTTTTTTAAAAATGATTTATGTGGAATAAATGAATGTCATTTTTTTCAATTGACCTAACATTATCATCATCAGGAGGAGAGAAGGAGAATTGGTCTTCCTCTTCTACTATTTGTATGCATTCTCCTATTCAGTCATTCATGTTCAGTCACTGTCATTCAGTCACTCTGTCATTCAGTCACTCTGCCATTCTGCCATTCAGTCATTCTGTTGTTCTGCCATTCAGTCACTCTGCCATTCAGTCACTCTGCCATTCAGTCATTCTGTTGTTCTGCCATTCAGTCACTCTGCCATTCAGTCACTCTGTTGTTCTGTCATTCAGTCACTCTGCCATTCAGTCACTCTGTTCTTCTGTCATTCAGTCACTCCATTCTGCCATTCAGTCACTCTGTTCAGTTCTGCCATTCAGTCACTCTGCCATTCTCCTATTCAGTCATTCAGCTGTTCAGTCACTCTGTCATTCAGTCACTCTGTTGTTCTGCCGTTCAGTCATTCTGTTCTTCTGTCATTCAGTCACTCTGCCATTCAGTCACTCTGCCATTCAGTCACTCTGCCATTCAGTCACTCTGTTCTTCTGTCATTCAGTCACTCTGCCATTCAGTCACTCTGCCATTCAGTCATTCTGTTCTTCTGTCATTCAGTCACTCTGCCATTCAGTCACTCTGCCATTCAGTCATTCTGTTGTTCTGCCATTCAGTCACTCTGTTCTTCTGTCATTCAGTCACTCTGCCATTCAGTCACTCTGTTGTTCTGCCGTTCAGTCACTCTGCCATTCAGTCACTCTGTTGTTCTGCCGTTCAGTCATTCTGTTCTTCTGTCATTCAGTCACTCTGCCATTCAGTCACTCTGCCATTCAGTCACTCTGCCATTCAGTCACTCTGTTCTTCTGTCATTCAGTCACTCTGCCGTTCAGTCACTCTGTTGTTCTGCCATTCAGTCATTCTGTTCTTCTGTCATTCAGTCACTCTGCCATTCAGTCACTCTGCCATTCAGTCATTCTGTTGTTCTGCCGTTCAGTCACTCTGTTCTTCTGTCATTCAGTCACTCTGCCGTTCAGTCACTCTGTTGTTCTGCCATTCAGTCACTCTGTTCTTCTGTCATTCAGTCACTCTGCCATTCAGTCACTCTGCCATTCAGTCATTCTGTTCTTCTGTCATTCAGTCACTCTGCCGTTCAGTCACTCTGTTCTTCTGTCATTCAGTCGTTCTGCCATTCAGTCACTCTGTTCTTCTGTCATTCAGTCACTCTGCCATTCAGTCACTCTGCCATTCAGTCACTCTGCCATTCAGTCACTCTGCCATTCAGTCACTCTGTCATTCAGTCACTCTGTTCTTCTGTCATTCAGTCACTCTGCCAAGGTTTTACTATTCAGCATTTTAGCACCTTGCCAGTTAAATGTAAGCCCTATTGTACATGTGTAGAGTAGCTGAGAGCTTTGTTGTATTTACTAGGAGGGTCAGGAGGGTCTGACTATAGATGACCACCACCTACTTAGGGCCCCCTGACCTATAGGAGGATATGACCTATAGGAGGATATGACCTATAGGAGGATATGACCTATAGGAGGATATGACCTATAGGAGGGTCTGACCTATAGGAGGATATGACCTATAGGAGGGTCTGACCTATAGGAGGATATGACCTATAGGAGGATATGACCTATAGGAGGGTCTGACCTGTAGGAGGATATGACCTATAAGAGGATATGACCTATAGGATGATATGACCTGTTGGAGGGTCTGACCTATAGGAGGATATGACCTATAGGAGGGTATGACCTATAGGAGGATATGACCTATAGGAGGATATGACCTATAGAAGGATATGACCTATAGGAGGATATGACCTATAGGAGGATATGACCTATAGGAGGATATGACCTATAGATGACCACCACCTACTTAGGGCCCCCACGAGGCTAGGACCTAAGCGGCTCTGTGGCAGTGATTATGTATGAGGAGTATTATATTCTATAGTAAAGCCTAACTTTTCACAGGCTGTAGAAACTTCCAGAAGATACTACAGTTAGGAGGGTCTGATCTATAGATGGCCACTATAGCCCCCAAGAGGCTAGGCATTGTTGCTATTTACTACAGTCAGGACGGTCTGATCTATAGATGACCACTATAGCCCCCAAGAGGCATTGTTGTTATTTACTACAGTCAGGAGGGTCTGATCTATAGATGACCACTATAGCCCCCAAGAGGCATTGTTGCTATTTACTACAGTCAGGAAGGTCTGATCTATAGATGACCACTATAGCCCCCAAGAGGCATTGTTGTTATTTACTACAGTCAGGAGGGTCTGATCTATAGATGACCACTATAGCCCCCAAGAGGCATTGTTGCTATTTACTACAGTCAGGAGGGTCTGATCTATAGATGACCACTATAGCCCCCAAGAGGCATTGTTGCTATTTACTACAGTCAGGAGGGTCTGATCTATAGATGACCACTATAGCCCCCAAGAGGCATTGTTGCTATTTACTACAGTCAGGAGGGTGTGATCTATAGATGACCACTATAGCCCCCAAGAGGCATTGTTGCTATTTACTACAGTCGGAGATACACTGCAACACATGGACATGTTGTGTAACTTTTATTTAACGAGGCAAGTCAGTTAAGAACCCATTCTTATTTATAATGACGGCCTACCTATAGGAGGGTCTGACCTATAGGAGGATATGACCTATAGGAGGATATGACCTGTTGGAGGGTCTGACCTATAGGAGGGTCTGACCTATAGGAGGGTCTGACCTATAGGAGGATATGACCTATAGATGACCACCACCTACTTAGGGCCCCCCAAGAGGCTAGGACCTAAGCGGCTCTGTGGCAGTGATTATGTATGAGGAGTATTCTAGAGCGTCTGCTAAATGACTTAAATGTAAATGTAAAGCCTAACTTTTCACAGGCTGTAGAAACTTCCAGAAGCTACCAGAAGATGGCAGCACTCCCTAAATAAATTCACCACCCTCTATGGTAGGGGTGTAGGTGGTTGGTAGTGTACTCATCTCCTTAGGGGCCTGTGTGTGCAGTGCACTACTTTTGACCAGAGACGTATGGGTAGTACACTATATAGGGAATATGGTGGCATAGGACTCTGGTCTAAAGTAGTGCACTATATAGGGAATAGGGTGCCATTTGGGATGAATAGTAACACGTCGTGTTTCAGTGATGTTCTCAGTTTTATTTATCAGACAACCCTCATCTGTCTTCATGGAGAAACAGGGAGACAGAAGGAGAGGTGGAGAGAAACAGGGAGAGAGAGAGAGACAGAGGAGGTGAGAGAGGGTGGGAGACAGGGGGAGATGTGGAGGGAGAGGGGGAGAGAAACACAGAGAGCGAGAGGAGGTGAGAGAGGGTGGGAGACGGGGAGAGAAACAGGGAGAGAGAGAGAGGTGGAGAGAAACGGAGAGAGAGAGAGAGAGGTGGAGAGAAACAGAGAGAGAGAGAGAGAGGTGGAGAGAAACAGAGAGAGAGAGCGAGAGGAGGTGAGAGAGAGAGAGAGAGAGAGAGAGAGAGAGAGAGAGAGAGAGAGAGAGAGAGAGAGAGAGAGAGAGAGAGGGAGGGAGAAGTGGAGAGAGAGAGAGAGAGGCAGGGAGAAGTGGAGAGAGCGAGGGAGTGTGAGAGGGGGTGAGGTGGAGAAAAACAGAGAGCGAGAGGGGTTGAGAGGGGGTGGGAGACGGAGAGAGAAGGAGGTAGATATAGGGAGAAAGAGGCAGAGAGAAAGACAGAACCCCGTTTATACCTGGTACTAACATGGGTCTTTTTTCCTGATGTTGCCTACATTCTGATTGTGCTCATATTTCCAGAAATGTGTCTCCACATGTTATTAAAACGTGTGTGATATCCATCCGCTGTGTCTGCATTGTGGCCAGATTTCCTGGTCCCTTACTTTATGCAAATCATTTCACAGCTGTTCTTTCAAAATAGTATTTATTGTAGGACAAATATTGATGTCATCAGTCAATGACGCCACTTGTCAATGATTTTAGAGGGCGGAATAATGATTATTTAAATGGTTTCTCTGTCCAGATCTGTCTACACTTGTAAGATATCCAGACACAATGTGTTTCTAGCCCCGTTTATACCTGCCGTTAACATGTGTCCTTCGTCCTGATCTGGTCTGTTTGCACGTATAAGTTCTGATCACAGTGTGTCTTTTAATAATTTACCCTGTGGCCACAATTAGAATGTTGACAAGATCAGCACAAAGGCTGCATATTATAACCAGATATAAACAGGACTAGAGAGAGGGGGGAAAAGGCAGAGAGAGAAAGGGGGAGATGGAGGGAGAGAGGGGGAAAGAGAGAGAGAAAGGGGAGAGAGGGAGAGACAGAAAGAGGGGGAGAGAGGGGGAGATGGAGGGGAAAGAGAGAGAGAAAGGGGAGAGAGGGAGAGAGAGAAAGAGGGGGAGAGAGGGGGAAAGAGAGAGAGAAAGGGGAGAGAGGGAGAGAGAGAAAGGGGAGAGAGGGAGAGAGAGAAAGGGGAGAGAGGGAGAGAGAGAAAGAGGGGGAGATGGAGGGAGAGAGGGGGAAAGAGAGAGAGAAAGGGAGAGAGGGAGAGAGAGAAAGGGGAGAGAGGGAGAGAGAGAAAGGGAGAGAGGGAGAGAGAGAAAGAGGGGGAGATGGAGGGAGAGAGGGGGAAAGAGAGAGAGAAAGGGGAGAGAGGGAGAGAGAGAAAGGGGAGAGAGGGAGAGAGAGAAAGAGAGGGAGATTGAGGGAGAAAGGGGGAAAGAGAGAGAGAAAAGGGGAGATGGAGAGAAAGAGGGGGAGATGGAGGGAGAAAGGGGGAAAGAGAGAGAGAAAAGGGGAGATGGAGGGAGAAAGAGGGGGAGACGGAGGGAGAAAGGGGGAAAGAGAGAGAGAAAAGGGGAGATGGAGGAAGAAAGGGGGAGATGGAGGGAGAAAGGGGGAAAGAGAGAGAGAAAAGGGGAGATGGAGGAAGAAAGGGGGAGATGGAGGGAGAAAGGGGGAGATGGAGGGAGAAAGGGGGAATTATAGAGAGAGAAAAGGGGAGATGGAGAGAGAAAGGGGGAAAGAGAGAGAGAAAGGGGGAGATGGAGGGAGAAAGAGGGGGAGATGGAGGGAGAAAGAGGGAAAGAGAGAGAGAAAAGGGGAGATGGAGGAAGAAAGGGGGAGATGAAGGGGGAAAGAGAGAGAGAAAAGGGGAGATGGAGGAAGAAAGGGGGAGATGGAGGGAGAAAGGGGGAAAGAGAATCCAAAGATGTTCTATGTCTCCTACGGTCCATCCACTATGTCTCCTACAGTCCATCCACTATGTCTCCTACAGTCCATCCACCATGTCTCCTACAGTCCATCCACTATGTCTCCTACAGTCCATCCACTATGTCTCCTACAGTCCATCCACTATGTCTCCTACAGTCCATCCACCATGTCTCCTACAGTCCATCCACTATGTCTCCTACAGTCCATCCACTATGTCTCCTACAGTCCATCCACTATGTCTCCTACAGTCCATCCACTATGTCTCCTACAGTCCATCCACTATGTCTCCTACAGTCCATCCACCATGTCTCCTACAGTCCATCCACTATGTCTCCTACAGTCCATCCACTATGTCTCCTACAGTCCATCCACCATGTCTCCTACAGTCCATCCACCATGTCTCCTACAGTCCATCCACCATGTCTCCTACAGTCCATCCACTATGTCTCCTACAGTCCATCCACTATGTCTCCTACAGTCCATCCACTATGTCTCCTACAGTCCATCCACTATGTCTCCTACAGTCCATCCACTATGTCTCCTACAGTCCATCCACTATGTCTCCTACAGTCCATCCACTATGTCTCCTACAGTCCATCCACTATGTCTCCTACAGTCCATCCACTATGTCTCCTACAGTCCATCCACCATGTCTCCTACAGTCCATCCACTATGTCTCCTACAGTCCATCCACTATGTCTCCTACGGTCCATCCACTATGTCTCCTACAGTCCATCCACTATGTCTCCTACAGTCCATCCACTATGTCTCCTACAGTCCATCCACTATGTCTCCTACAGTCCATCCACCATGTCTCCTACAGTCCATCCACCATGTCTCCTACAGTCCATCCACTATGTCTCCTACAGTCCATCCACCATGTCTCCTACAGTCCATCCACTATGTCTCCTACAGTCCATCCACCATGTCTCCTACAGTCCATCCACCATGTCTCCTACAGTCCATCCACTATGTCTCCTACAGTCCATCCACTATGTCTCCTACAGTCCATCCACCATGTCTCCTACAGTCCATCCACTATGTCTCCTACAGTCCATCCACTATGTCTCCTACAGTCCATCCACTATGTCTCCTACA